>NC_088397.1:96345543-96418043 GCF_034236695.1 Oncorhynchus nerka | reverse complement strand
CTGAGGAGAGGTTTAAACCCCCTGCTGTAGGGAGTCCCTGAGGAGAGGTTTAAACCCCCTGCTGTAAGGAGTCCCTGAGGAGAGGTTTAAACCCCCTGCTGTAGGAGGTCCTGAGGAGAGGTTTAAACCCCCTGCTGTAGGGAGTCCCTGAGGAGAGGTTTAAACCCCCTGCTGTAAGGAGTCCCTGAGGAGAGGTTTAAACCCCATGCGATACTACATACATTCTCCGCTGGTTGATCTGTCAGGAGTCTACTGTATGTCCCGTCAGGATAAAAGAGCTTTCGGGCTCTGAAATGTTGTTATTGATTGAACCTTTATTTAACCAGGTAGGCCAGTTGAGAACACCTTTATTTAACCAGGTAGGCTAGTTGAGAACACCTTTATTTAACCAGGTAGGCCAGTTGAGAACACCTTTATTTAACCAGGTAGGCTAGTTGAAAACACCTTTATTTAACCAGGTAGGCTAGTTGAGAACACCTTTATTTAACCAGGTAGGCTAGTTGAGAACACCTTTATTTAACCAGGTAGGCTAGTTGAGAACACCTTTATTTAACCAGGTAGGCTAGTTGAGAACACCTTTATTTAACCAGGTAGGCTAGTTGAGAACACCTTTATTTAACCAGGTAGGCCAGTTGAGAACACCTTTATATAACCAGGTAGGCCAGTTGAGAACAAGTTCTCATTTACAATTGCGACCTGGCCAAGATAAAGCAAAGCAGTTCGACACATACAACGACACAGAGTTACACATGGAGTAAAACAAACATACAGTCAATAATACAGTAAAAACAAGTCTATATACGATGTGAGCAAATGAGGTGAGATAAGGGAGGTAAAGGCAAAAAAAAGGCCATGGTGGCAAAGTAAATACAATATAGCAAGTAAAACACTGGAATGGTAGATTTGCAGTGGAAGAATGTGCAAAGTAGAAATAAAAATAATGGGGTGCAAAGGAGCAAAATAAATAAATACAGTAGGGAAAGAGGTAGTTGTTTGGGCTAAATTATAGGTGGGCTAGTCATGCTAAGACCAAGATCAATTCTTTATTTTTACAGATGAACCATTTCATTACAAACATATACACGTTCAATACAATATGAAAACGCGTAAAAACAGAGATATAAAACAGTCGTAGAAAACAAACACAAAATACCCTTTTTTACTCTTTATTACAGGTTGAGCAAGAGCGCATGGACAAAGTCTGGCCTAAACTGCGAGTCCTGGCTAGATCCTCCCCTACTGATAAACACACACTGGTTAAAGGTGAGTGAGGAGGGTCTCTAGGTTTGTCTACTAGCCGTGTCCTGTACCACACTATTGTCCTGCTGTGTATGTCAACTGTCTGAACCATGTCAACATGAAGTTCCCCTGGGGGAAAGATACACATTCTGTTCTAGTCTATTGAAGTTCCCCTGGGGGAAAGATACACATTCTATTCTAGTCTATTGAATTTCCCCTGGGGGAAAGATACACATTCTATTCTAGTCTATTGAAGTTCCCCTGGGGGAAAGATACACATTCTATTCTAGTCTATTGAAGTTCCCCTGGGGGAAAGATACACATTCTATTCTAGTCTATTGTATTCTGCTCTGCTCTTCTCTGCCCTTCTCTGCTCTCCTCTTCTCTGCTCTCCTCTTCTCTGCTCCTCTCTTCTCTTCTCTGCACTTCTCTTCTCTGCCCTTCTCTTCTCTGCCCTTCTCTGCATTTCTCTGCTCGTCTCTGCTCTTCTCTTCTCTTCTCTGTCTTTCTCTGCATTTCTCTGCCCTTCTCTTCTCTTCTCTTCTCTTCTCTGCATTTCTCTGCCCTTCTCTTCTCTTCTCTGCTCTTCTCTGTCTATCTCTTCTCTTCTCTTCTCTTCTCTTCTCTTCTCTTCTCTTCTCTTCTCTTCTCTTCTCTTCTCTGCCCTTCTCTGCATTTCTCTGCTCTTCTCTGCTTCTCTGTCGTTCTCTGCCCTTCCCTGCTCTTCTCTTCCCTGCCCTTCTCTTCTCTAATTTTCTCTTCTCTTCTGTTCCCTGCTCTGCTCTTCTCTTCCCTTCTTTTATCTTCTCTGCCCTTCCCTGCTCTTCTCCTGTTCTTCTGAGTGTGGTTGCCCTTACTGAACTCCTGTATGTTGGGTTGTGTCCTCTAGGCATCATAGACAGCTGCTTGACAGACCAGAGACAGGTTGTTGCGGTGACAGGAGACGGGACTAACGATGGACCAGCCCTGAAGAAGGCTGACGTGGGATTTGCCATGGTAGGACCTGTGGCTGGAGGCATACCGTATCTACAATATATTAATATAGCGTACCACACCACACCACACATCACCTCACATACCACACCACACATCACCTACCACACCTCACCACACCTCACCTCACCACACCACACCTGACAACCCTTCACAACCCCTCACCACACCACACCACACATCACCTACCTCACCACACATCTACACACATCACCACACCACACCTCACCATACATCATCATTCCTCACCATACCACACCACACCACACCACACATCACCTACCACACCTCACCATAGTGCAATCACCTACCACACCTCTACACACATCACCTACCACACCACACCTCACCACACCATACCTTACCACACCATACCTCGCCACACCATACCTTACCACACCACACCACACCTCACCATACCTCACCACACCATACCTCACCACACCACACCATACCTCACCTCACCTCACCACACCACACCATACCTCACCACACCATACCACACCATACCTCACCACACCATACCTCACCACACCACACCACACCACACCATGTTAGAGGCTCGCTAACAGTGCCTGTACTCCGAATGCCAATTTGAATACTCTCACTTTAATATATTACACCCGTGCCCATCGGAATGGACAGCTAGCTATAATGCTACAGCTGTTATAGTAGTTGTAGCTAGCTATAATGCTACAGCTGTTATAGTAGTTGTAGCTAGTTTTAATGCTACAGCTGTTATAGTAGTTGTAGCTAGCTATAATGCTACCGCTGTTATAGTAGTTGTAGCTAGTTTTAATGCTACAGCTGTCATAGTAGTTGTAGCTAGCTATAATGCTATAGCTGTTATAGTAGTTGTAGCTAGCTGTAATGCTGCAGCTGTTATAGTAGTTGTAGCTAGCTATAATGCTACATGTCACAGCTAGCATTTCTGTTCTTTCTAGATCAAACATTTCCTACAATATGTATTTATTACCTTAATTGAACCAGGTGGGTTATTGAGGACACATTAGCTGCATCCAAAATGGCCCCTTATTGCCTACAAAGTGCACATATTGTTCCCCAAAGCCCAATGTATTTTGACTTAATACTGTAGGTCAGCTGTTGGCATATGATAGGCCAGGTTGTTATTGTAAAAGAGAATGCTTGCGATCCAAATGGCACCCTATTCCCTATATAGTGCACTACTTTAGACCAGGGCCCTATTCCCTATATAGTGCACTACTTTAGACCAGGTCCATATTCCCTGTATAGTGCACTACTTTAGACCAGGGCCCTATTCCCTATATAGTGCACTACTTTAGACCAGGGCCCTATCCCCTATATAGTGCACTACTTTAGACCAGGGAGGTCCATAGGGCTCTGGTCAAACTGTAATTAGTACACTTTGCAGGCAGTAAGGTGCCATTTTGGATGCAGATAATGTGTTCTCAATAACCCACCTACTATAACAGCTGTAGCATTACAACTACTATGACTGCCTTAGCATTACAGCTAGCTACAACTACTATGACTGCTGTAGCATTACAGCTAGCTACAAATACTATTACAGCTAGCTACAACTACTATAACAGCTGTAGCATTACAGCTAGCTACAACTACTATAACAGTTGTAGCATTAAAACGAGCTACAAATACTATGACTGCTGTAGCATTACAGCTAGCTACAACTACTATAACAGCTGTAGCATTACAGCTAGCTACAACTACTATAACAGCTGTAGCATTACAGCTAGCTACAACTACTATAACAGTTGTAGCATTAAAACGAGCTACAAATACTATGACTGCTGTAGCATTACAGCTAGCTACAACTACTATAACAGCTGTAGCATTACAGCTAGCTACAACTACTATAACAGTTGTAGCATTAAAACGAGCTACAAATACTATGACTGCTGTAGCATTACAGCTAGCTACAACTACTATAACAGTTGTAGCATTAAAACGAGCTACAAATACTATGACTGCTGTAGCTTTACAGCTAGCTACAACTACTATAACAGCTGTAGCATTACAGCTAGCTACAACTTCTATAACTGCTGTAGCTTTACAGCTAGCTACAAATACTATAATGCTACTTGAGGCGGCAGGGTAGCCTAGTGGTTAGAGCGTTGGGCTAGTACCCGGAAGGTTGCAAGTTCAAATCCCCGAGCTGACAAGGTACAAATCTGTCGTTCTGCCCCTGAACAGGCAGGTAACCCACTGTTCCTAGGTCGTCATTGAAAATAAGAATTTGTTCTTAACTGACTTGCCTGGTTAAATAAATAAAAAAATAACAGCTGTAGCATTATAGCTAGCTACAACTACTATAACAGCTGTAGCATTATAGCTAGCTATAACTGCTGTAGCATTACAGCTAGCTACAACTACTATGACTGCCTTAGCTTTACAGCTAGCTACAAATACTATTACAGCTAGCTACAACTACTATAACAGCTGTAGCATTACAGCTAGCTACAACTACTATAACAGCTGTAGCATTACAGCTAGCTACAACTACTATAACAGTTGTAGCATTAAAACGAGCTACAAATACTATGACTGCTGTAGCATTACAGCTAGCTACAACTACTATAACAGCTGTAGCATTACAGCTAGCTACAACTACTATAACAGTTGTAGCATTAAAACGAGCTACAAATACTATGACTGCTGTAGCATTACAGCTAGCTACAACTACTATAACAGCTGTAGCATTACAGCTAGCTACAACTACTATAACAGTTGTAGCATTAAAACGAGCTACAAATACTATGACTGCTGTAGCATTACAGCTAGCTAGAACTACTATAACAGCTGTAGCATTACAGCTAGCTACAACTACTATAACAGCTGTAGCATTACAGCTAGCTACAACTGCTATGACTGCTGTAGCATTAAAACGAGCTACAAATACTATGACTGCTGTAGCATTATAGCTAGCTACAACTACTATGACTGTGGAGTGGATCCATCGTTAGAAACCTTGAAATCTCCTGGTATTACCCAAGCAGCAACCTCACTACTACACACAGAACACACACCAGCACTGCTGTAGCTACAGTGGAACGAGAGCGCTTCTTAGTGGTGAGATGTGGTGGTACATACACGCAATCTGCAACGCCAGGGTTGTCTCTCAGTTGATATGGTAGAGGTTCTTCTTTTTTTAAAGCCCATAACCATGTGTGTGAGGTTTAGACTTTTTGTTTCAAAGTAGATTTGTTTAAGACTACCAAGAAACACTCTGTGTGACCCTGATTTAGCCCACTGCAGTAAAAAGTTCAACTGATACGAGGTGAGAGATTTAACATGAGAAATGGGATGAGGTAATAGCACTTCAACGTCATTTATTTAAAGAAATGATTGCTTTGCATCTACAAAGTGTTCCTTTTCTACATGGAAACACAAAATAAATAGATTCTACTACATGTCAAAAATACAAATATATAAAAAATGTTAACCAGAAGCACATCTATCAAACCATACCTCTTCTCTCTGCAGGGTTCAGCCAGTATTAAACCAGACTTCTTCTCTCTGCAGGGTTCAGCCAGTATTAAACCATACCTCTTCTCTCTGCAGGGTTCAGCCAGTATTAAACCATACCTCTTCTCTCTGCAGGGTTCAGCCAGTATTAAACCATACCTCTTCTCTCTGCAGGGTTCAGCTGGTATTAAACCATGCTTCTTCTCTCTGCAGGGTTCAGCTGGTATTAAACCATGCTTCTTCTCTCTGCAGGGTTCAGCCGGTATTAAACCAGACCTCTTCTCTCTGCAGGGTTCAGCCAGTATTAAACCAGACCTCTTCTCTCTGCAGGGTTCAGCCAGTATTAAACCAGACCTCTTCTCTCTGCAGGGTTCAGCCAGTATTAAACCAGACCTGTCCTCTCTGCAGGGTTCAGCCAGTATTAAACCATTCCTCTTCTCTCTCTGCAGGGTTCAGCCGGTATTAAACCATACCTCTTCTCTCTCTGCAGGGTTCAGCCGGTATTAAACCATACCTCTCCTCTCTGCAGGGTTCAGCCGGTATTAAACCATACCTCTCCTCTCTGCAGGGTTCAGCCAGTATTAAACCATGCTTCTTCTCTCTGCAGGGTTCAGCCGGTATTAAACCATACCTCTTCTCTCTCTGCAGGGTTCAGCCGGTATTAAACCATACCTCTTCTCTCTCTGCAGGGTTCAGCCAGTATCAAACCATATCTCTTCTCTCTGCAGGGTTCAGCCAGTATTAAACCATACCTCTCCTCTCTGCAGGGTTCAGCCGGTATATAAACCATACCTCTACTCTCTCTGCAGGGTTCAGACAGTATTAAACCATACCTCTTCTCTCTCTGCAGGGTTCAGCCGGTATTAAACCATACCTCTTCTCTCTCTGCAGGGTTCAGCCAGTATTAAACCATACCTCTTCTCTCTCTGCAGGGTTCAGCCAGTATTAAACCATACCTCTTCTCTCTCTGCAGGGTTCAGCTGGTATTAAACCATACCTCTCTCTCTGCAGGGTTCAGCCAGTATTAAACCATACCTCTCCTCTCTGCAGGGTTCAGCCAGTATTAAGCCATACCTCTTCTCTCTCTGCAGGGTTCAGCTGGTATTAAACCATACCTCTCTCTCTGCAGGGTTCAGCCAGTATTAAACCATACCTCTCCTCTCTGCAGGGTTCAGCCAGTATTAAACCATACCTCTTCTCTCTCTGCAGGGTTCAGCCAGTATTAAACCATACCTCTCCTCTCTGCAGGGTTCAGCCGGTATTAAACCATACCTCTTCTCTCTGCAGGGTTCAGCCGGTATTAAACCATACCTCTTCTCTCTCTGCAGGGTTCAGCCAGTATTAAACCATTCCTCTTCTCTCTGCAGGGTTCAGCCGGTATTAAACCATTCCTCTTCTCTCTGCAGGGTTCAGCCGGTATTAAACCATTCCTCTTCTCTCTCTGCAGGGTTCAGCTGGTATTAAACCAGACCTCTTCTCTCTCTGCAGGGTTCAGCTGGTATTAAACCAGACCTCTTCTCTCTCTGCAGGGTTCAGCTGGTATTAAACCATACCTCTTCTCTCTCTGCAGGGTTCAGCTGGTATTAAACCATACCTCTCTCTCTGCAGGGTTCAGCCAGTATTAAACCATACCTCTCCTCTCTGCAGGGTTCAGCCAGTATTAAGCCATACCTCTTCTCTCTCTGCAGGGTTCAGCTGGTATTAAACCATACCTCTCTCTCTGCAGGGTTCAGCCAGTATTAAACCATACCTCTCCTCTCTGCAGGGTTCAGCCAGTATTAAACCATACCTCTTCTCTCTCTGCAGGGTTCAGCCAGTATTAAACCATACCTCTCCTCTCTGCAGGGTTCAGCCGGTATTAAACCATACCTCTTCTCTCTGCAGGGTTCAGCCGGTATTAAACCATACCTCTTCTCTCTCTGCAGGGTTCAGCCAGTATTAAACCATTCCTCTTCTCTCTGCAGGGTTCAGCCGGTATTAAACCATTCCTCTTCTCTCTGCAGGGTTCAGCCGGTATTAAACCATACCTCTTCTCTCTCTGCAGGGTTCAGCTGGTATTAAACCAGACCTCTTCTCTCTCTGCAGGGTTCAGCTGGTATTAAACCAGACCTCTTCTCTCTCTGCAGGGTTCAGCTGGTATTAAACCAGACCTCTTCTCTCTCTGCAGGGTTCAGCTGGTATTAAACCAGACCTCTCCTCTCTGCAGGGTTCAGCCGGTATTAAACCATGCCTCTTCTCTCTGCAGGGTTCAGCTGGTATTAAACCATACCTCTCCTCTCTGCAGGGTTCAGGCAGTATTAAACCATACCTCTTCTCTCTGCAGGGTTCAGCCAGTATTAAACCATACCGCTCCTCTCTCTCCAGGGTTCAGCCAGTATTAAACCATACCTCTTCTCTCTGCAGGGTTCAGCTGGTATTAAACCATGCCTCTTCTCTCTGCAGGGTATAGCCGGTACAGACGTGGCCAAGGAGGCGTCTGACATCATATTAACGGACGATAACTTCAGTAGCATAGTGAAGGCTGTGATGTGGGGGAGGAACGTCTACGACAGCATCTCCAAGTTCCTCCAGTTCCAGCTGACTGTCAACGTGGTGGCTGTCATAGTGGCCTTCACTGGGGCCTGCATCACACAGGTAACAAACACACACACACACAGGTAACAAAACACACACACACACACACACACACACACACACACACACACACACACACACAGGTAACACACACACACAGCTGACTGTCAATGTGGTGGCTGTCATAGTGGCCTTCACTGGGGCCTGCATCACACAGGTAACAAACAAACACACACACAGGTAACAAACACACACACACACACACACACACACACACACACACACACACACACACACACACACACACACACAGCTGACTGTCAACGTGGTGGCTGTCATAGTGGCCTTCACTGGGGCCTATATCACACAGGTAACAAACACACACACGCACACACACAGGTAACAAACACACACACACACACAGGTAACACACACACACAGGTAACACACACACACAGCTGACTGTCAACGTGGTGGCTGTCATAGTGGCCTTCACTGGGGCCTGCATCACACAGGTAACAAACACACACACACACACACACAGGTAACAAACACACACACACACACACACACACACACACACACACACACAGGTAACAAACACACACACACACACAGGTAACACACACACACAGCTGACTGTCAACGTGGTGGCTGTCATAGTGGCCTTCGCTGGGGCCTGCACCACACAGGTAACACACACACACAGGTAACACACACACACACAGGTAACAAACACACACACACACACACACACACACACACACACACACACACACACACACACACACACACACACAGGTAACACACACACACAGCTGACTGTCAACGTGGTGGCTGTCATAGTGGCCTTCACTGGGGCCTGCATCACACAGGTAACAAACAAACACACACACAGGTAACAAACACACACACACACACACACAGGTAACACACACACACAGCTGACTGTCAACGTGGTGGCTGTCATAGTGGCCTTCGCTGGGGCCTGCACCACACAGGTAACACACACACACAGGTAAACACACACACACACACACAGGTAACAAACACACACACACACACACACACACACACACACACACACACACACACACAGGTAACACACACACACACACAGGTAACACACACACACAGGTAACACACACACACAGGTAACACACACACACACAGGTAACAATGTGGCGGCAGGGTAGCCTAGTGGTTAGAGCATTGGACTTTGGACTCGAAAGGTTGCAAGATCGAATCCCCCGAGCTGACAAGGTAAAAATCTGTCGTTCTGCCCCTGAACAAGGCAGTTTAACCCACTGTTCCCCGATAGGCCGTCATTGTAAATAAGAATGTGTTCTTAACTGACTTGCCTAGTGAAATAAAGTTAGAAAGAATAATCGGTGTGTCAAACATGTATCCTGGTGTGAGTTTCAACCTCACTGATATCTTACCTATCTCATTTGCTATTGCTGTAATGTATCTGCGTCTGTTATTGCGATGGCTAGGGGATTTAGGGCCAGAATCATCAGCGAGGTTGAGAGGTGACAGCTCTGCCTTGTTCCCCTGGAGAGACACAATCGTTCAGAGGCCAGTCCATTGGTGGGGATGACTAACTATGGTTGACATAAACCATGTGTGCTCCTGTAGGACACTCCACTGAGGGTCTAGACACTAACCTGTAGATAGTATATAGAGTTAGGACACTCCACTGAGGGTCTAGACACTAACCTGTAGATAGTATATAGAGTTAGGACACTCCACTGAGGGTCTAGACACTAACCTGTAGTTAGTATATAGAGTTAGGACACTCCACTGAGGGTCTAGACACTAACCTGTAGTTAGTATATAGAGTTAGGACACTCCACTGAGGGTCTAGACACTAACCTGTAGATAGTATATAGAGTTAGGACACTCCACTGAGGGTCTAGACACTAACCTGTAGATAGTATATAGAGTTAGGACACTCCACTGAGGGTCTAGACACTAACCTGTAGTTAGTATATAGAGTTAGGACACTCCACTGAGGGTCTAGACACTAACCTGTAGATAGTATATAGAGTTAGGACACTCCACTGAGTCTAGACACTAACCTGTAGTTAGTATATAGAGTTAGGACACTCCACTGAGGGTCTAGACACTAACCTGTAGATAGTATATAGAGTTAGGACACTCCACTGAGGGTCTAGACACTAACATGTAGTTAGTATATAGAGTTAGGACACTCCACTGAGGGTCTAGACACTAACCTGTAGTTAGTATATAGAGTTAGGACACTCCACTGAGTCTAGACACTAACCTGTAGATAGTATATAGAGTTAGGACACTCCACTGAGGGTCTAGACACTAACCTGTAGATAGTATATAGAGTTAGGACACTCCACTGAGGGTCTAGACACTAACCTGTAGATAGTATATAGAGTTAGGACACTCCACTGAGGGTCTAGACACTAACCTGTAGATAGTATATAGAGTTAGGACACTCCACTGAGGGTCTAGACACTAACCTGTAGATAGTATATAGAGTTAGGACACTCCACTGAGGGTCTAGACACTAACCTGTAGATAGTATATAGAGTTAGGACACTCCACTGAGGGTCTAGACACTAACCTGTAGATAGTATATAGAGTTAGGACACTCCACTGAGTCTAGACACTAACCTGTAGTTAGTATATAGAGTTAGGACACTCCACTGAGGGTCTAGACACTAACCTGTAGATAGTATATAGAGTTAGGACACTCCACTGAGGGTCTAGACACTAACATGTAGTTAGTATATAGAGTTAGGACACTCCACTGAGGGTCTAGACACTAACCTGTAGTTAGTATATAGAGTTAGGACACTCCACTGAGTCTAGACACTAACCTGTAGATAGTATATAGAGTTAGGACACTCCACTGAGGGTCTAGACACTAACCTGTAGATAGTATATAGAGTTAGGACACTCCACTGAGGGTCTAGACACTAACCTGTAGATAGTATATAGAGTTAGGACACTCCACTGAGGGTCTAGACACTAACCTGTAGATAGTATATAGAGTTAGGACACTCCACTGAGGGTCTAGACACTAACCTGTAGATAGTATATAGAGTTAGGACACTCCACTGAGGGTCTAGACACTAACCTGTAGATAGTATATAGAGTTAGGACACTCCACTGAGGGTCTAGACACTAACCTGTAGTTAGTATATAGAGTTAGTATATATAGTTAGTATATATAGTTAGTAGATGTAGATGTAGTTAGTATATATAGTTAGTATATGTAGTTAGTATATATAGTTAGTAGATGTAGTTAGTAGATGTAGATGTAGTTAGTATATATAGTTAGTATATATAGTTAGTATATATAGTTAGTATATGTAGTTAGTATATATAGTTAGTATATATAGTTAGTAGATGTAGATGTAGTTAGTATATATAGTTAGTATATGTAGTTAGTATATATAGTTAGTATATATAGTTAGTATATATAGTTAGTATATATAGTTAGTAGATGTAGTTAGTAGATGTAGTTAGTATATATAGTTAGTATATATAGTTAGTATATATAGTTAGTATATATAGTTAGTATATATAGTTAGTAGATGTAGTTAGTATATATAGTTAGTAGATGTAGTTAGTATATATAGTTAGTATATATAGTTAGTATATATAGTTAGTAGATGTAGTTAGTATATATAGTTAGTATATATAGTTAGTATATATAGTTAGTATATATAGTTAGTATATATAGTTAGTATATATAGTTAGTAGATGTAGTTAGTATATATAGTTAGTAGATGTAGTTAGTATATATAGTTAGTATATATAGTTAGTATATATAGTTAGTATATGTAGTTAGTATATATAGTTAGTAGATGTAGTTAGTATATATAGTTAGTATATATAGTTAGTATATATAGTTAGTAGATGTAGTTAGTATATATAGTTAGTATATATAGTTAGTAGATGTAGTTAGTATATATAGTTAGTAGATGTAGTTAGTATATGTAGTTAGTATATATAGTTAGTAGATGTAGTTAGTATATAGAGTTAGTATATATAGTTAGTATATATAGTTAGTAGATGTAGATAGTATATATAGTTAGTAGATGTAGTTAGTATATATAGTTAGTATATATAGTTAGTATATATAGTTAGTAGATGTAGATAGTATATATAGTTAGTAGATGTAGTTAGTATATAGAGTTAGTCTATATAGTTAGTAGATGTAGTTAGTATATATAGTTAGTATATATAGTTAGTAGATGTAGATAGTAGATGTAGTTAGTATATATAGTTAGTAGATGTAGATAGTATATATAGTTAGTATATGTAGTTAGTATATATAGTTAGTATATATAGTTAGTAGATGTAGATAGTATATATAGTTAGTAGATGTAGTTAGTCTATATAGTTAGTAGATGTAGTTAGTATATATAGTTAGTAGATGTAGTTAGTATATATAGTTAGTAGATGTAGATAGTATATATAGTTAGTAGATGTAGATAGTATATATAGTTAGTAGATGTAGATAGTATATATAGTTAGTAGATGTAGATAGTATATATAGTTAGTAGATGTAGTTAGTCTATATAGTTAGTAGATGTAGTTAGTATATATAGTTAGTAGATGTAGATAGTAGATGTAGTTAGTATATATATAGTTAGTAGATGTAGTTAGTATATATAGTTAGTAGATGTAGATAGTATATATAGTTAGTAGATGTAGTTAGTATATATAGTTAGTCTATATAGTTAGTAGATGTAGTTAGTATATATAGTTAGTAGATGTAGATAGTAGATGTAGTTAGTATATATAGTTAGTATATATAGTTAGTATATGTAGTTAGTATATATAGATAGTAGATGTAGTTAGTATATATAGTTAGTAGATGTAGATAGTAGATGTAGATAGTAGATGTAGTTAGTATATATAGTTAGTAGATGTAGATAGTATATATAGTTAGTATATAGAGTTAGTATATATAGTTAGTAGATGTAGTTAGTAGATGTAGTTAGTATATATAGTTAGTATATATAGTTAGTAGATGTAGATAGTAGATGTAGTTAGTATATAGAGTTAGTCTTTATAGTTAGTATATATAGTTAGTATATATAGTTAGTATATATAGTTAGTAGATGTAGATAGTAGATGTAGTTAGTATATATAGTTAGTAGATGTAGTTAGTATATATAGTTAGTATATATAGTTAGTATATATAGTTAGTATATATAGTTAGTATATATAGTTAGTAGATGTAGTTAGTATATATAGTTAGTATATATAGTTAGTATATATAGTTAGTAGATGTAGATAGTAGATGTAGTTAGTATATATAGTTAGTAGATGTAGTTAGTATATATAGTTAGTATATATAGTTAGTATATATAGTTAGTATATATAGTTAGTAGATGTAGTTATTATATATATAGTTAGTATATATAGTTAGTATATATAGTTAGTAGATGTAGTTAGTATATATAGTTAGTATATATAGTTAGTATATATAGTTAGTATATATAGTTAGTAGATGTAGATAGTATATATAGTTAGTATATGTAGATACTATGTGTAGTTAGTATATATAGTTAGTAGATGTAGTTAGTATATATAGTTAGTATATGTAGTTAGTATATATAGTTAGTATATGTAGTTAGTATATATAGTTAGTATATGTAGTTAGTATATATAGTTAGTATATATAGTTAGTATATATAGTTAGTATATATATAGTTAGTATATATAGTTAGTATATATAGTTAGTATATATAGTTAGTATATGTAGTTAGTATATATAGTTAGTAGATGTAGTTAGTATATATAGTTAGTATATATAGTTAGTATATATAGTTAGTATATATAGTTATTATATATATAGTTAGTATATATAGTTAGTATATATAGTTAGTATATGTAGTTAGTATATATATAGTTAGTATATATAGTTAGTATATATAGTTAGTAGATGTAGTTAGTATATATAGTTAGTATATATAGTTAGTATATATAGTTAGTATATATAGTTAGTATATATAGTTATTATATATATAGTTAGTATATATAGTTAGTATATATAGTTAGTATATGTAGTTATTATATATATAGTTAGTATATATAGTTAGTATATATAGTTAGTATATATAGTTAGTATATATAGTTAGTAGATATAGTTAGTAGATGTAGTTATTATATATATAGTTAGTAGATGTAGATAGTATATATAGTTAGTAGATGTAGTTAGTATATATAGTTAGTATATGTAGTTAGTATATATAGTTAGTATATGTAGTTAGTATATATAGTTAGTATATGTAGTTAGTATATATAGTTAGTATATATAGTTAGTATATATAGTTAGTATATATATAGTTAGTATATATAGTTAGTATATATAGTTAGTATATATAGTTAGTATATATAGTTAGTATATGTAGTTAGTATATATAGTTAGTAGATGTAGTTAGTATATGTAGATAGTAGATGTAGTTAGTATATATAGTTAGTATATATAGTTAGTAGATGTAGATGTAGATGTAGATAGTAGATGTAGATAGTATATGTAGATAGTATATATAGTTAGTATATATAGTTAGTATATATAGTTAGTATATGTAGATGTAGATAGTAGATGTAGATAGTATATATAGTTAGTATATATAGTTAGTATATATAGTTAGTATATGTAGTTAGTATATATAGTTAGTATATGTAGTTAGTATATATAGTTAGTATATGTAGTTAGTATATATAGTTAGTATATATAGTTAGTATATATAGTTAGTATATGTAGTTAGTATATATAGTTAGTAGATGTAGTTAGTATATGTAGATAGTAGATGTAGTTAGTATATATAGTTAGTATATATAGTTAGTAGATGTAGATGTAGATGTAGATAGTAGATGTAGATAGTAGATGTAGATAGTATATATAGTTAGTATATATAGTTAGTATATATAGTTAGTAGATGTAGATGTAGATGTAGTTAGTATATATAGTTAGTAGATGTAGATAGTATATATAGTTAGTAGATGTAGATAGTAGATGTAGTTAGTATATATAGTTAGTAGATGTAGTTAGTATATATAGTTAGTATATATAGTTAGTATATATAGTTAGTATATGTAGTTAGTATATATAGTTAGTATATATAGTTAGTATATATATAGTTAGTATATATAGTTAGTATATATATAGTTAGTATATATATAGTTAGTATATATAGTTAGTAGATGTAGTTAGTATATATAGTTAGTATATATAGTTAGTATATATATAGTTAGTATATATAGTTAGTATATATAGTTAGTAGATGTAAATGTAGATGTAGATAGTAGATGTAGATAGTATATATAGTTAGTATATATAGTTAGTATATATAGTTAGTATATATAGTTAGTATATGTAGTTAGTATATATAGTTAGTATATATAGTTAGTATATATAGTTAGTAGATGTAGATAGTAGATGTAGTTAGTATATATAGTTAGTATATAGAGTTAGTATATATAGTTAGTAGATGTAGTTAGGATATATAGTTAGTATATAGAGTTAGTATATATAGTTAGTAGATGTAGTTAGTATATATAGTTAGTATATATAGTTAGTATATATAGTTAGTATATATAGTTAGTAGATGTAGTTAGTATATATAGTTAGTAGATGTAGATAGTAGATGTAGTTAGTATATATAGTTAGTATATAGAGTTAGTAGATGTAGTTAGTATATATAGTTAGTATATATAGATAGTATATATAGTTAGTAGATAGTAGATGTAGTTAGTATATATAGTTAGTAGATGTAGATAGTAGATGTAGTTAGTATATATAGTTAGTATATGTAGTTAGTATATATAGTTAGTATATATAGTTAGTATATATAGTTAGTAGATAGTAGATGTAGTTAGTATATATAGTTAGTAGATGTAGTTAGTATATATAGTTAGTAGATGTAGATAGTAGATGTAGTTAGTATATATAGTTAGTAGATGTAGTTAGTATATATAGTTAGTATATATAGTTAGTATATATAGTTAGTAGATAGTAGATGTAGTTAGTATATATAGTTAGTATATAGAGTTAGTATATATAGTTAGTAGATGTAGTATATATATAGTTAGTATATATAGTTAGTATATAGAGTTAGTATATATAGTTAGTATATATAGTTAGTAGATGTAGTTAGTATATATAGTTAGTATATATAGTTAGTAGATGTAGATAGTATATATAGTTAGTATATATAGTTAGTATATAGAGTTAGTATATAGAGTTAGTAGATGTAGTTAGTATATATAGTTAGTATATATAGTTAGTATATATAGTTAGTATATATAGTTAGTAGATGTAGTTAGTATATATATAGTTAGTATATATAGTTAGTATATATAGTTAGTATATATAGTTTGTATATGTAGATAGTATATATAGTTTGTAGATGTAGATGTAGATAGTATATATAGTTAGTAGATAGAGTTAGTAGATGTAGTTAGTATATATAGTTAGTATATATAGTTAGTAGATGTAGATAGTAGATGTAGTTAGTATATATAGTTAGTATATATAGTTAGTATATATAGTTAGTAGATTTAGATGTAGATGTAGACAGTAGATGTAGATAGTAGATGTAGATAGTATATATAGTTAGTATATATAGTTAGTATATATAGTTAGTATATATAGTTAGTATATATAGTTAGTATATATATAGTTAGTTATATATATAGTTAGTATATATAGTTAGTTAGTTATATATATAGTTAGTATATATAGTTAGTATATATAGTTAGTATATATATAGTTAGTATATATATAGTATATTAGTTATATATAGTTAGTAGATGTAGATGTAGATGTAGATAGTAGATGTAGATAGTAGATGTAGATAGTATATATAGTTAGTAGTTAGTAGATGTAGTTAGTATATATAGTTAGTATATATATAGTTAGTATATATAGTTAGTATATATATATATAGTTAGTATATAGTATAGTTAGTATATATAGTTAGTATATATAGTTAGTATATATAGTTAGTATATATAGTTAGTATATATAGTTAGTATATATATAGTTAGTATATATAGTTAGTATATATAGTTAGTATATATAGTTAGTATATATATAGTTAGTATATGTATAGTTAGTATATATAGTTAGTATATATAGTTAGTATATATAGTTAGTATATATATAGTTAGTATATATAGTTAGTATATATAGTTAGTATATATAGTTAGTAGATGTAGATGTAGATGTAGATAGTAGATGTAGATAGTAGATGTAGATAGTATATATAGTTAGTATATATAGTTAGTATATATAGTTAGTATATATAGTTAGTATATATAGTTTGTAGATGTAGATGTAGATAGTATATATAGTTAGTATATATAGTTAGTAGATAGAGTTAGTAGATGTAGTTAGTATATATAGTTAGTATATATAGTTAGTAGATGTAGTTAGTATATATAGTTAGTAGATGTAGATAGTAGATGTAGTTAGTATATATAGTTAGTATATGTAGTTAGTATATATAGTTAGATATATAGTTAGTATATATAGTTAGTATATAGTTAGTTAGTTAGTATATAGTTAGTATATATAGTTAGTAGATGTAGTTAGTATATATAGTTAGTATATATAGTTAGTAGATAGTAGTTAGTATATAGTTAGTTAGTTAGATGTAGTTAGTATATATAGTTAGTAGATGTAGTTAGTATATATAGTTAGTATATATAGTTAGTATATATAGTTAGTATAGTATAGTTAGTAGATATAGTTAGTATATATAGTTAGTAGATGTAGTTAGTATATATAGTTAGTAGATAGTTAGTATAGTTAGTATATATAGTTAGTATATATAGTTAGTAGATGTAGTTAGTATATATAGTTAGTATATATAGTTAGTAGATGTAGTTAGTATATATAGTTAGTATATATAGTTAGTATATATAGTTAGTAGATAGTAGATGTAGTTAGTATATATAGTTAGTATATAGAGTTAGTATATATAGTTAGTAGATGTAGTTAGTATATATAGTTAGTATATATAGTTAGTATATAGAGTTAGTATATATAGTTAGTAGATGTAGTTAGTATATATAGTTAGTATATATAGTTAGTAGATGTAGATAGTATATATAGTTAGTATATATAGTTAGTATATAGAGTTAGTATATAGAGTTAGTAGATGTAGTTAGTATATATAGTTAGTATATATAGTTAGTAGATGTAGTTAGTATATATAGTTAGTATATATAGTTAGTATATATAGTTAGTAGATGTAGTTAGTATATATAGTTAGTATATATAGTTAGTAGATGTAGTTAGTATATATAGTTAGTAGATGTATATATAGTTAGTAGATGTAGTTAGTTTACCCTCCTGTAGGTTTTAACTCCAACCCTCATCTTGCACACCTGCCTCTAATAATCAATCAGGTAAATTACAGTTGGAGTTAAAACCTACAGGAGGGTATCTCTCCAGGAACAGGGTTGGAGTTAAAACCTACAGGAGGGTAGCTCTCCAGGAACATGGTTGGAGTTTAAACCTACAGGAGGGTAGCTCTCCAGGAACAGGGTTGGAGTTAAAACCTACAGGAGGGTAGCTCTCTAGGAACAGGGTTGGAGTTAAAACCTACAGGAGGGTATCTCTCCAGGAACAGGGTTGGAGTTAAAACCTACAGGAGGGTAGCTCTCCAGGAACAGGGTTGGAGTTAAAACCTACAGGAGGGTAGCTCTCCAGGAACAGGGTTGGAGTTAAAACCTACAGGAGGGTATCTCTCCAGGAACAGGGTTGGAGTTTAAACCTACAGGAGGGTATCTCTCCAGGAACAGGGTTGGAGTTAAAACCTACAGGAGGGTTTCTCTCCAGGAACAGGGTTGGAGTTAAAACCTACAGGAGGGTTTCTCTCCAGGAACAGGGTTGGAGTTAAAACCTACAGGAGGGTATCTCTCCAGGAACAGGGTTGGAGTTTAAACCTACAGGAGGGTATCTCTCCAGGAACATGGTTGGAGTTAAAACCTACAGGAGGGTAGCTCTCCAGGAACAGGGTTGGAGTTAAAACCTACAGGAGGGTATCTCTCCAGGAACAGGGTTGGAGTTAAAACCTACAGGAGGGTATCTCTCCAGGAACAGGGTTGGAGTTTAAACCTACAGGAGGGTTTCTCTCCAGGAACAGGGTTGGAGTTAAAACCTACAGGAGGGTTTCTCTCCAGGAACAGGGTTGGAGTTAAAACCTACAGGAGGGTATCTCTCCAGGAACAGGGTTGGAGTTAAAACCTACAGGAGGGTATCTCTAGGAACAGGGTTGGAGTTAAAACCTACAGGAGGGTATCTCTCCAGGAACAGGGTTGGAGTTAAAACCTACAGGAGGGTATCTCTCCAGGAACAGGGTTGGAGTTTAAACCTACAGGAGGGTAGCTCTCCAGGAACATGGTTGGAGTTTAAACCTACAGGAGGGTAGCTCTCCAGGAACAGGGTTGGAGTTAAAACCTACAGGAGGGTAGCTCTCTAGGAACAGGGTTGGAGTTAAAACCTACAGGAGGGTATCTCTCCAGGAACAGGGTTGGAGTTAAAACCTACAGGAACAGGGTAAAACCTACAGGAGTTGTTTATCTCTCCAGGAACAGGGTTGGAGTTAAAACCTACAGGAGGGTATCTCTCCAGGAACAGGGTTGGAGTTAAAACCTACAGGAGGGTATCTCTCCAGGAACAGGGTTGGAGTTTAAACCTACAGGAGGGTATCTCTCCAGGAACAGGGTTGGAGTTAAAACCTACAGGAGGGTTTCTCTCCAGGAACAGGGTTGGAGTTAAAACCTACAGGAGGGTTTCTCTCCAGGAACAGGGTTGGAGTTAAAACCTACAGGAGGGTATCTCTCCAGGAACAGGGTTGGAGTTTAAACCTACAGGAGGGTATCTCTCCAGGAACAGGGTTGGAGTTAAAACCTACAGGAGGGTAGCTCTCCAGGAACAGGGTTGGAGTTAAAACCTACAGGAGGGTCATCTCTCCAGGAACAGGGTTGAGTTAAAACCAGGAGGTATCTCTCCAGGAACAGGGTTTAAACCTACTCTCCAGGAACAGGGTTGGAGTTAAAACCTACAGGAGGGTTCTCTCCAGGAACAGGGTTGGAGTTAAAACCTACAGGAGGGTCATCTCTCCAGGAACAGGGTTGGAGTTAAAACCTACAGGAGGGTATCTCTCCAGGAACAGGGTTGGAGTTAAAACCTACAGGAGGGTATCTCTCCAGGAACAGGGTTGGAGTTAAAACCTACAGGAGGTATCTCTCCAGGAACAGGGTTGGAGTTAAAACCTACAGGAGGGTATCTCAGGAACAGGGTTTTAAAACCCAGGAACAGGAACAGGGTTGGAGTTAAAACCTACAGGAGGGTATCTCTCCAGGAACAGGGTTGGAGTTAAAACCTACAGGAGGGTATCTCTCTAGGAACAGGGTTGGAGTTAAAAAGTACAGGAGGGTAGCCTTTAACCACCCTGTGTGTTCCCTCTAGGAACAGTCCAGGTTTCATCTGTAGTCTCTAAAACCACCCAGGTGTGGTATCTCTCCAGGAACAGGTTTCATCTGTAGTTCTCTAAAACCACCCAGGAGGATTCTCTCCAGGAACAGGGTTGGAGTCTCTAAAACCACAGGAGGGTTCCCTGTAGGATTCTCCAGGAACAGGTTGTTTCATCTGTAGTCTCTAAGTTAAAACCTACAGGAGGACAGTCCAGTTGTTTCATCTCCAGGAACACCCTGTGTGTTTGGAGTTCCCCTGAAACCAGTTGTTTCATCAGTCTCTAATGACCCTGGGTAGGATTCTCCCAGGAACAGTTGGTTGGTCTCTAATGTTTTAAAAGGATTCTCCCCTGACAGTCCAGTTGTTTCATCTGTAGTCTCTAATGTTAACCACCCTGTGGTCCTGTAGGATTCTCCCTGACGACAGTCCAGTTGTTTCATCTACTAATGGAGGGTATCTCTCCAGGACACATTTGTAGTTAAAACCACCCTGTGTGTTCCCAGTAGGATTCTCCCCTGACGACAGTCCAGTTGTTTCATCTGTAGTCTCTAAGTTAACACCCTGTGTGTTCCCTGTTGGATTCTCCCCTGAACAGTCCAGTTGTTTCATCTGTAGTCTCTAATGTTAACCACCCTGGTGTTCCCTGTAGGATTCTCCCTGAACAGTCCAGTTGTTTCATCTGTAGTCTCTAATGTTAACCACCCTGTGTGTGTTCCTGTAGGGTTTCTCCCTGACGACAGTCCAGTTGTTTCATCTGTAGTCTCTAATGTTAACCACCCTGGTGTTCCCTGTAGGATTCTCCCCTGAGGACAGTCCAGTTGTTTCATCTGTAGTCTCTAATGTTTAACCACCCTGTGTGTTAAACCAGTTGTTTCATCTGTAGTCTCTAATGAGTGTTCCCTGTAGGATTCTCTCCACGACAGTCCAGTTGTTTCATCTGTAGTCTCTAATGTTAACCACCCTGTGTGTTCCCAGGAGACAGTCCAGTTGTTTCATCTGTAGTCTCTAATGTTAACCACCCTGGGTTCCCTGTAGGATTCTCCCTGACGACAGTCCAGTTGTTTCATCTGTAGTCTCTAATGTTAACCACCCTGTGTGTTCCCTGTAGGATTCTCCCTGACGACAGTCCAGTTGTTTCATTGTAGTCTCTAATGTTAACCACCCTGTGTGTTCCCTGTAGGATTCTCCCTGGTCTCTCTAATGTTAACCACCCTGTGGTTCCCTGTAGGATTCTCCCTGAACAACTTGTTTCATCAGGTTTTAACCAGGTTCCTGTAGGATTCTCTGAGGACAGTCCAGTTGTTTCATCTGTAGTCTCTAATGTTTTAACCACCCTGTGTGTTCCCTGTAGGATTCTCCCCTGACGACAGTCCAGTTGTTTCATCTGTAGTCTCTAATGTTAACCACCCTGGTGTTCCCTGTAGGATTCTAAAGTCCAGTTGTTTCATCTGTAGTCTCTAATGTTAACCACCCTGGTGTTCCCTGTAGGATTCTCCCTGACGAAGTCCAGTTGTTTCATCTGTAGTCTCTAATGTTAAACCCTGTGTGTTCCCAGGATCATCTCTCCAGGAACAGTGTAATGTTCCCTGTGGAGTTGAAAACATCTGTAGTCTCTAATGTTAACCACCCTGTGTTCCCTGTAGGATTCTCCAGGAACAGTCCAGTTGTTTCATCTGTAGTCTCTAATGTTTTAACCACCCTGTGTGTTCCCTGTAGGATTCTCCCTGAACAGTCCAGTTGTTTCATCTGGAGTCTCTAATGTTAACCACCCTGTGTGGTAGGATTCTCCAGGACGACAGTCCAGTTGTTGTAGTCTCTAATGTTTTAACCACCTGTAGGATTCTCCCCTGACGACAGTCCAGTTGTTTCATCTGTAGTCTCAGGAGGACAGTCCAGTTGTTTCATCTGTAGTCTCTAATGTTAACCACCCTGTGGGTCCCCTGACGACAGGAGTCTCTAATGTTTTAACCACCCTGTGTGTTCCCTGTAGGAAAGTTGTTTCATCTGTAGTCTCTAATGTTAACCACCCTGTGTGTTCCCTGTAGGATTCTCCCCTGAGGAACAGTCCAGTTGTTTCATCTGTAGTCTCTAATGTTAACCACCCTGTGTGTTCCCTGTAGGATTCTCCCTGACGACAGTCCAGGTTGTTTCATCTGTAGTCTCTAATGTTAAAACCTGACGACAGTCCAGTTGTTTCATCTGTAGTCTCTAATGTTAACCACCCTGTGTGTTCCCTGTAGGAGGAGTTGTTTCATCTGTAGTCTCTAATGTTAACCACCCTGTGTGTTCCAGGGAACAGTCCAGTTGTTTCATCTGTAGTCTCTAAAACCACCCTGGTGGTAGGATTCTCCCCAGGAACAGGTTGTTTCATCTGTAGTTGTAAACCACCCTGGTGTTCCCTGTAGGATTCTCCCCAGGAACAGTTGTTTCATCTGTAGTCTCTAAGTTAAAACCACCCTGGAGGTTCCCTTAGGATTCTCCCAGGAACAGTTGTTTCATCTGTAGTCTCTAATGTTAACCACCTGTGTGTTCCCTGTAGGGAGGGTAGTTCTAATGTTTTCTCCAGGAACAGGTCCAGTTGTTTCATCTGGTCTCTAATGTTAAAACCTGTGTGTTCCCTGGAGGATTCTCCCCTGACGACAGTCCAGTTGTTTCATCTGTAGTCTCTAATGTTAACCACCCTGTGTGTTCCCTGTAGTAGTCTCTAATGTTAACCACCCTGTGTGTTCCCTGTAGGATTCTCCCCTGACGACAGTCCAGTTGTTTCATCTGGTCTCTAAGTTTAAACCTAGGACAGGAGTTGTTTCATCTGTAGTCTCAGGAACATGGTTGGAGGTTAAAACTGACGACAGTCCAGTTGTTTCATCTGTAGTCTCTAATGTTAACCACCTGTGTGTTCCCTGAACTGACGACAGTCCAGTTGTTTCATCTGTAGTCTCTAAAACCACCCTGGTGTTCCCTGTAGGATTCTCCCAGGAACAGTTGTTTCATCTGTAGTTAAAACCACAGTCCTGTGTGTTCCCTGTAGGATTCTCTCCAGGAACAGGGTCTGGAGTTTAAACCTGTAGGATTCTCCCTGACGACAGTCCAGTTGTTTCATCTGTAGTCTCAGTTAACACCCTGGTGTTCCCTGTAGGATTCTTGAAAACCAGTTGTTTCATCTGTAGTCTCTAATGTTAACCACCCTGGTTTCTGTAGGATTCTCCAGGAACAGTTGTTTCATCTGTAGTCTCTAAAACCTACCCTGGAGGGTATCTCTCCAGGAAGTCCAGTTGTTTCATCTGTAGTCTCTAAAACCACCCTGTGTGGTAGGATTCTCCCTGAGGACAGTCCAGTTGTTTCATCTGTAGTCTCTAATGTTAAAACCTAGGATTCTCCCCTGAGACAGTCCAGTTGTTTCATCTGTAGTCTCTAATGTTTTAACCACCCTGTGTGGAACAGACAGTCCAGTTGTTTCATCTGTAGTCTCTAATGTTAACCACCCTGTGTGAGTTAAAAGTTGTTTCTGTGAGGTATTCTCTCCAGGAACAGTTGTTTCATTGTAGTCTCTAATGTTAACCACCCTGGTGTTCCCTGGGATTCTCTGAGGAACAGGGTCTGTAGAGTTAACCCTGTGTGTTCCCTGTAGGATTCCTGACGACAGTCCAAGTCTCTAATGTTTTAACCACCCTGTGTGTTCCCTAGACAGTCCAGTTGTTTCATCTGTAGGAGGACAGTCCAGTTGTTTCATCTGTAGTCTCTAAGGAACACCCTGTGTGTTGGATTCTTGAAAGTCCAGTTGTTTCATCTGTAGTCTCTAATGTTAACCACCCTGTGTGTTCCCTGTAGGATTCTCTCCAGGAAGTCCAGTTGTTTCATCTGTAGTCTCTAATGTTAAAACCTGTGTGTTCCCAGGATTCTCCCTGACGACAGTCCAGTTGTTTCATCTGTAGTCTCTAATGAACACCCTGTGGTTCCCTGTAGGATTCTTGACGACAGTCCAGTTGTTTCATCTGTAGTCTCTAAGGACCCTGTGGGTAGGATTCTCCCTAGGAACAGGTTTCATCTGTAGTCTCTAATGTTTAAACCTGTGTGTTCCTGGAGGATTCTCTCCAGGACACAGTTGTTTCATCTGTAGTCTCTAATGTTAAACCCTGTGTGTTCCAGGAGGGTTTCATCTGTAGTCTCTAATGGAACAGGGTTGGAGTTAAAACCAGTTGTTTCAGGTTAACCACCCTGGTGTTCCCTGTAGGATTCTCCCAGGAACAGTTGTTTCATCTGTAGTCTCTAATGTTAAAACCTGTTCCCAGGAGACGACAGTCCAGTTGTTTCATCTCTCATGTTTTAACACCCTGGGTTGGAGTTTAAACCAGTTGTTTCATCAGGACCCTGTGTGGTAGGATTCTCTCCAGGAACATGTTTCATCTGTAGTCTCTAAAACCTACAGGAGGGTAGATTCTCCAGGAACAGGGTCTGGAGTCTAATGTTAACCACCCAGTGTTCCCTGTAGGATTCTCCCCTGAGGAACAGTCCAGGTTTCATTGTAGTCTCTAAAACCACCCAGGAGGGTCCCTGTAGGATTCTCCAGGAACAGTTAACCACCCTGTGTGTTGTTTGTAGTCTTGACGACAGTCCAGTTGTTTCAACTCTAATGTTTTAACCACCCAGGATTCTCCCTGACGACAGTCCAGTTGGTTTAATGTTAACCACCCTGTGTGTTCCAGGACGACAGTCCAGTTGTTTCATCTGTAGTCTCTAATGTTAACCACCAGGAGGGTTTGTAGGATTCTCCAGGAACAGTCCAGTTGTTTCATCTGTAGTTAAAACCTGTAGTCTCTAATGTTCCCAGGAGTCCAGTTGTTTCATCTGTAGTCTCTAATGTTAACACCCTGGGTTCCCTTGGAGTTAAAACCTACAGGAGGGTAGTTGTTTCTCTGTAGTCCAGTTAACCACCCTGGGTTGGAGTTGACGAAACATCTGTAGTCTCTAATGTTAACCACCCTGTGTGGTAGGATTCTCCAGGAACAGGTTGTTTCATCTGTAGTCTCTAATGTTAAAACCTGTGTGTTCCCAGGAGGGTTCTCTCCAGGAACAGTTGTTTCATCTGTAGTCTCTAAAACCACCCTGTGTGTTCCCTATAGGATTCTCCAGGAACCAGTTGTTTCATCTGTAGTTCTCTAATGTTAACCACCCAGGAGGGTATCTCTGAACAGGGTTGGAGTCTAAAACCACCCTGTGTGGGATTCTCCAGGAACAGTCCAGTTGGAGTTAAAACCTAGGACAGGAGGGTGTGTTCTCTCCAGGAACAGTCCAGTTGTTTCATCTGGAGTCTCTAAAACCACCCAGGTGTTCCCTGTAGGATTCTCCCTCCGACACAGTTGGTCTGTAGTCTCTAAGTTAAAACCTCCCAGGAGGGTAGTTAACCACCTGTGTTCCCTGTAGGATTCTCCCCTGACGACAGTCCAGTTGTTTCATCTGTAGTCTCTAATGTTTTTGTTCCCTGTAGGATTTCCCCTGTAGGAGTTCTCTAGGAACAGGGTTGTAGTCTCTAAGTTAAAACCTACAGGAGTTGTTTCATCTGTAGTCTCTAATGTTAACCACCCTGTGTGTTCCCTAGGACGACAGTCCAGGTTGGTCTCTAAGTTAAAACCTACAGGATCTGGTAGCTCTCTAGGAACAGGGTTTCATCTGGTCTCTAAGTTAAAACCTGACGACAGTCCAGTTGTTTCATCTGTAGTCTCCAGGAACACCCTGTGGTTCCCTGGAGATTCTTAAAGTTGTTTCATAGTCTCTATTCAGAGGATTCTCCCAGCCAGTTTAACCACCACCTGTGTGTTCCCTGTAGGATTCTCCCTCAGTCCAGTTGTTTCATCTGTAGTCTCTAATGTTAACCACAGTCCAGTTGTTTCATCTGTAGTCTCTAATGTTAACCACCCTGTGTGTTCCCTGTAGGATTCTCCCCTGACGACAGTCCAGTTGTTTCATCTGTAGTCTCTAATGTTAACCACCCTGTGTGTTCCCTGTAGGATTCTCCCCTGACGACAGTCCAGTTGTTTCATCTGTAGTCTCTAATGTTAACCACCCTGTGTGTTCCCTGTAGGATTCTCCCTGACGACAGTCCAGTTGTTTCATCTGTAGTCTCTAATGTTAACCACCCTGTGTGTTCCCTGTAGGATTCTCCCCTGACGACAGTCCAGTTGTTTCATCTGTAGTCTCTAATGTTAACCACCCTGTGTGTTCCCTGTAGGATTCTCCCTGACGACAGTCCAGTTGTTTCATCTGTAGTCTCTAATGTTAACCACCCTGTGTGTTCCCTGTAGGATTCTCCCTGACGACAGTCCAGTTGTTTCATCTGTAGTCTCTAATGTTAACCACCCTGTGTGTTCAGTTGTTTCATCTGTAGTCTCTAATTCTCCCCTAGGATTCTCCCCTGACGACAGTCCAGTTGTTTCATCTGTAGTCTCTAATGTTTTAACCACCCTGTGTGTTCCCTGTAGGATTCTCCCCTGACGACAGTCCAGTTGTTTCATCTGTAGTCTCTAATGTTAACCACCCTGTGTGTTCCCTGTAGGATTCTCCCCTGACGACAGTCCAGTTGTTTCATCTGTAGTCTCTAATGTTTTAACCACCCTGTGTGTTCCCTGTAGGATTCTCCCCTGACGACAGTCCAGTTGTTTCATCTGTAGTCTCTAATGTTAACCACCCTGTGTGTTCCCTGTAGGATTCTCCCTGACGACAGTCCAGTTGTTTCATCTGTAGTCTAACCACCCTGTGTGTTCCCTGTAGGATTCTCCCCTGACGACAGTCCAGTTGTTTCATCTGTAGTCTCTAATGTTTTTAACCACCCTGTGTGTTCCCTGTGACGACAGTCCAGTTGTTTCATCTGAGTTCTCCCCTAGGACGACAGTCCAGTTGTTTCATCTGTAGTCTCTAATGTTAACCACCCTGTGTGTTCCCTAGGATTAGGATTCTCTCCCTGTGTTCCGACAGTCCAGTTGTTTCATCTGTAGTCTCTAATGTTAACCACCCTGTGTGTTCCCTGTAGGATTCTCCCCTGACGACAGTCCAGTTGTTTCATCTGTAGTCTCTAATGTTAACCACCCTGTGTGTTCCCTGTAGGATTCTCCCTGACGACAGTCCAGTTGTTTCATCTGTAGTCTCTAATGTTAACCACCCTGTGTGTTCCCTGTAGGATTCTCCCCTGACGACAGTCCAGTTGTTTCATCTGTAGTCTCTAATGTTAACCACCCTGTGTGTTCCCTGTAGGATTCTCATCTGTAGTCTCTAATGTTAACCACCCTGTGTGTTCCCTGTAGGACAGTCCAGTTGTTTCTGACGACAGTCCAGTTGTTTCATCTGTAGTCTCTAATGTTAACCACCCTGTGTGTTCCCTGTAGGATTCTCCCCTGACGACAGTCCAGTTGTTTCATCTGTAGTCTCTAATGTTAACCACCCTGTGTGTTCCCTGTAGGATTCTCCCCTGACGACAGTCCAGTTGTTTCATCTGTAGTCTCTAATGTTTTAACCACCCTGTGTGTTCCCTGTAGGATTCTCCCCTGACGACAGTCCAGTTGTTTCATCTGTAGTCTCTAATGTTTTAACCACCCTGTGTGTTCCCTGTAGGATTCTCCCCTGACGACAGTCCAGTTGTTTCATCTGTAGTCTCTAATGTTTTAACCACCCTGTGTGTTCCCTGTAGGAATCTCCCCTGACGACAGTCCAGTTGTTTCATCTGTAGTCTCTAATGTTTTAACCACCCTGTGTGTTCCCTGTAGGATTCTCCCCTGACGACAGTCCAGTTGTTTCATCTGTAGTCTCTAATGTTAACCACCCTGTGTGTTCCCTAACCACCCTGTGTGTTCCCTGTAGGATTCTCCCTGACGACAGTCCAGTTGTCATCAGTCTCTAATGTTTAACCATTCTCTAATGTTATCTGTAGTCCCTGAAGGCGGTCCAGATGCTGTGGGTGAACTTGATAATGGACACCTTTGCGTCCTTGGCGCTGGCGACGGAGCCCCCCACCGAGGCCCTGCTGATGAGGAAGCCGTACGGACGGAACAAACCACTGATCTCCAGCACCATGACCAAGAACATCCTGGGACACGGCATCTATCAGCTGGTCATCATCTTCTCCCTGCTGTTCGTCGGTAAAGGGGTTCTTTCTTTTTGAAGTCCTCTCCTATTTGTTGTTCAATGGATAAAGAGTGAAAAGATAGCTGAAATAGCGTCTCAAGACTGCTAGGCCATCCTTTGGCCACAGTTGGTACGTCATTAAAGTGTACTGTCTTCCTGGCTAGCATTGTTGTGGTTAAAACATCTTGGTTTTATTAAAGGGGGGGGGGAGTTCAGGATTTTACAACTTGATGTTAGATGGTTCCTCTCCGTAAAACTGGTCTATGAGTCATGAGAAACTGTAATACGTGGTTCATGTTTCTTTACACAGACAAACATCAGATAACTTTAGCCACCTCTAGCTCCAAATCAATGGGAGTGATAGGTGAGTTCTTTGACATCAACAAGACGATATCTCTCTCTCTGTCTCTCAGGTGAGCAGATATTTGACATAGACAGCGGTCGTCACGCTCCACTCCACTCCCCTCCGTCAGAACACTACACCATCATTTTCAACACCTTCGTCCTCATGCAGCTTTTCAACGAGATCAACGCTAGGAAGATCCACGGAGAGAGGAACGTCTTCGACGGAATCTTCAGGAACCCCATCTTCTGTTCCATCGTCTTTGGAACATTCGCCATCCAGGTAGGAACCTTTGCCATCCAGATATGAACCTTTGCCATCCAGATAGGGACCTTTGCCATCCAGGTAGGAACCTTTGCCATCCAGGTAGGAACCTTTGCCATCCAGATAGGTACCTTTGCCATCCAGGTAGGAGCCTTTGCCATCCAGGTAGGAGCCTTTGCCATCCAGGTAGGGACCTTTGCCATCCAGGTAGGAACCTTTGCCATCCAGGTAGGAACCTTTGCCATCCAGGTAGCAACCTTTGCCATCCAGGTAGGAACCTTTGCCATCCAGGTAGGAACCTTTGCCATCCAGGTAGGAACCTTTGCCATCCAGGTAGGAAGCTTTGCCATCCAGGTAGGATCCTTTGCCATCCAGATAGGGCGCTTTGCCATCCAGGTAGGATCCTTTGCCATCCAGATAGGAACCTTTGCCATCCAGGTAGGAACCTTTGCCATCCAGGTAGGAACCTTTGCCATCCAGATAGGAACCTTTGCCATCCAGGTAGGAACCTTTGCCATCCAGGTAGGAACCTTTGCAATCCAGGTAGGAACCTTTGCCATCCAGGTAGAAACCTTTGCCATCCAGGTAGGAAGCTTCGCCATCCAGGTAGCAGCCTTTGCCATTCCAGGTAGGAACCTTCGCCAATCCAGGTAGGAACCTTTGCCAATCCAGGTAGGATGTGTGTACGTTGTGAGGTATCATGCAGTTTCATAATACAGATTCCTATCTGTGTGTTTACAGATTGTGATCGTGCAGTTTGGAGGGAAGCCGTTCAGTTGTACTCCTCTGGATTTGGAAAAGTGGGGATGGTGCACCTTCCTGGGTCTAGGAGAGTTGGTTTGGGGACAGGTAAACACACCTTTACATACCTGGGTCTAGGAGAGTTGGTCTGGGGACAGGTGAACACACCTTTACATACCTGGGTCTAGGAGAGTTGGTCTGGGGACAGGTAAACACACCTTTACATTCCTGGGTCTAGGAGAGTTGGTCTGGGGACAGGTAAACACACCTTTACATTCCTGGTTCTAGGAGAGTTGGTCTGGGGACAGGTAAACACACCTTGACATACCTGGGTCTAGGAGAGTTGGTCTGGGGACAGGTAAACACACCTTTACATTCCTGGGTCTAGGAGAGTTGGTCTGGGGACAGGTAAACACACCTTTACATTCCTGGGTCTAGGAGAGTTGGTCTGGGGACAGGTAAACACACCTTTACATTCCTGGGTCTAGGAGAGTTGGTCTGGGGACAGGTAAACATACCTTTACATTCCTGGGTCTAGGAGAGTTGGTCTGGGGACAGGTAAACATACCTTTACATTCCTGGGTCTAGGAGAGTTGGTCTGAGGACAGGTAAACACACCTTTACATTCCTGGGTCTAGGAGAGTTGGTCTGGGGACAGGTAAACATACCTTTACATTCCTGGGTCTAGGAGAGTTGGTCTGGGGACAGGTAAACACACCTTTACATTCCTGGGTCTAGGAGAGTTGGTCTGGGGACAGGTAAACACACCTTTACATTCCTGGGTCTAGGAGAGTTGGTCTGGGGACAGGTAAACACACCTTTACATTCCTGGGTCTAGGAGAGTTGGTCTGGGGACAGGTAAACACACCTTTACATTCCTGGGTCTAGGAGAGTTGGTCTGAGGACAGGTAAACACACCTTTACATTCCTGGGTCTAGGAGAGTTGGTCTGGGGACAGGTAAACATACCTTTACATTCCTGGGTCTAGGAGAGTTGGTCTGGGGACAGGTAAACACACCTTTACATACCTGGGTCTAGGAGAGTTGGTCTGGGGACAGGTAAACACACCTTTACATTCCTGGGTCTAGGAGAGTTGGTCTGGGGACAGGTAAACATACCTTTACATACCTGGGTCTAGGAGAGTTGGTCTGAGGACAGGTAAACACACCTTTACATTCCTGGGTCTAGGAGAGTTGGTCTGGGGACAGGTAAACACACCTTTACATTCCTGGGTCTAGGAGAGTTGGTCTGGGGACAGGTAAACACACCTTGACGCACCTTGACATACCTCTAAACATACGTTGACATGCCTCTACATACTCTTAAAACAAAAACTTACAAATGGTATTATGTTTTTATTAAAGAAACATATATATATTCATACATCGCTGAGTTCTTTAATAAGTTCCTTCTGAAAAAACCTGGAGAATCAAATCTCTCTTTGGGAGAGAATCATGTACCCCCCTCCCTGTGCCGCCCCCTCCATTCCCCCCCCCCACCCCCAGGTGATCGCCACTATCCCTAACAGCAAGCTGCGGTTCCTGCGAGGGGCGGGTCAGCTGACCAAGAAGAACGAAATGCCTGGGGACGAGGACATGAATGAGGACAACGAGGAGATCGACCATGCGGAGAGAGAGCTGCGACGCGGTCAGGTCCTCTGGTTCAGGGGGCTCAACCGCATTCAGACTCAGGTGAGGAACCAATGACAAGCTGTGGGAGGGAAAGATAAACCAATGACAAACCATGGGGGGTGTCAGACCGATGACCAGCTATGGGAGGGGACAGACCTATGACCAGCTATAGGAGGAGACAGACCGATGACCAGCTATGGGAGGGGACAGATCGATGACCAGCTATAGGAGGGGACAGACCAATGACCAGCTATAGGAGGGGACAGATCGATGACCAGCTATGGGAGGGGACAGACCAATGACCAGCTATGGGAGGGGACAGACCGATGACCAGCTATAGGAGGGGACAGACCAATGACAAGCTGTGGGAGGGGTGGGACCGATGACCAGCTATGGGAGGGGACAGACCGATGACCAGCTATGGGAGGGGACAGACCGATGACCAGCTATAGGAGGGGACAGACCAATGACCAGCTATGGGAGGGGACAGATCGATGACCAGCTATGGGAGGGGACAGACCAATGACCAGCTATGGGAGGGGACAGACCGATGACCAGCTATAGGAGGGGACAGACCAATGACAAGCTGTGGGAGGGGTGGGACCGATGACCAGCTATGGGAGGGGACAGACCGATGACCAGCTATGGGAGGGGACAGATCGATGACCAGTTATGGGAGGGGACAGACCAATGACCAGCTATGGGAGGGGACAGACCGATGACCAGCTATGGGAGGGGACAGACCGATGACCAGTTATGGGAGGGGACAGACCGATGACCAGCTATAGGAGGGGACAGACCAATGACAAGCTGTGGGAGGGGTGGGACCGATGACCAGCTATGGGAGGGGACAGACCGATGACCAGCTATGGGAGGGGACAGATCGATGACCAGTTATGGGAGGGGACAGACCAATGACCAGCTATGGGAGGGGACAGACCGATGACCAGCTATGGGAGGGGACAGACCGATGACCAGTTATGGGAGGGGACAGACCGATGACCAGCTATAGGAGGGGACAGACCAATGACCAGCTATGGGAGGGGACAGACCGATGACCAGCTATAGGAGGGGACAGACCAATGACCAGCTATGGGAGGGGACAGACCAATGACCAGCTATAGGAGGAGACAGACCGATGACCAGCTATGGGAGGGGACAGATCGATGACCAGCTATGGGAGGGGACAGACCGATGACCAGCTATGGGAGGGGACAGATCGATGACCAGCTATGGGAGGGGACAGACCGATGACCAGCTATGGGAGGGGACAGATCGATGACCAGCTATGGGAGGGGACAGACCGATGACCAGCTGTGGGAGGGGAAAGACCGATGACCAGCTATGGGAGGGGACAGACCGATCACCAGCTATAGGAGGGGACAGACCAATGACCAGCTATGGGAGGGGACAGATCGATGACCAGCTATGGGAGGGGACAGACCAATGACCAGCTATGGGAGGGGACAGACCGATGACCAGCTATAGGAGGGGACAGACCAATGACCAGCTATGGGAGGGGACAGATCGATGACCAGCTATGGGAGGGGACAGACCGATGACCAGCTATGGGAGGGGACAGATCGATGACCAGCTATGGGAGGGGACAGACCGATGACCAGCTATAGGAGGGGACAGACCGATGACAAGCTGTGGGAGGGGTGGGACCGATGACCAGCTATGGGAGGGGACAGACCGATGACCAGCTATGGGAGGGGACAGACCGATGACCAGCTATGGGAGGGGACAGACCAATGACCAGCTATGGGAGGGGACAGACCAATGACCAGCTATGGGAGGGGACAGATCGATGACCAGCTATGGGAGGGGACAGACCGAGAACACTGTAAAATGAAATGTACAGAGTACATTGAGAAAATACTATTGTCATGAAATTCCATGGACCGACTACACTGTGAGTTTGCATGATGATATTGCAGTTACTTGAACGTCATTAAAATGTGTGTTATAGTAGTAATATTGGAGTATCTCTTGGATCAGTATTAGGAACTGAAATGTTTATCTTGTTCCGGTTCCTGGAGAGAAACCCTCCTGAAGGTTTTAACTACAGCTCTCCAGGAACAGGGTTGGAGTTAAAACCTACAGGAGGGTAGCTCTCTAGGAACAGGGTTGGAGTTAAAACTTACAGGAGGGTAGCTCTCTAGGAACAGGGTTGGAGTTAAAACCTACAGGAGGGTAGCTCTCTAGGAACAGGGTTGGAGTTAAAACCTACAGGAGGGTAGCTCTCCAGGAACAGGGTTGGAGTTAAAACCTACAGGAGGGTATCTCTCCAGGAACAGGGTTGGAGTTAAAACCTACAGGAGGGTAGCTCTCTAGGAACAGGGTTGGAGTTAAAACCTACAGGAGGGTAGCTCTCTAGGAACAGGGTTGGAGTTAAAACCTATAGGAGGGTAGCTCTCTAGGAACAGGGTTGGAGTTAAAACCTACAGGAGGGTAGCTCTCTAGGAACAGGGTTGGAGTTAAAACCTACAGGAGGGTAGCTCTCTAGGAACAGGGTTGGAGTTAAAACCTACAGGAGGGTAGCTCTCCAGGAACCGGGTTGGAGTTAAAACCTACAGGAGGGTATCTCTCCAGGAACAGGGTCGGGGTTAAAACCTACAGGAGGGTCTCTCTCCAGGAACAGGGTCGGAGTTAAAACCTACAGGAGGGTCTCTCTCCAGGAACAGGGTCGGAGTTAAAACCTACAGGAAGGTATCTCTCCAGGAACCGGGTTGGAGTTAAAACCTACAGGAGGGTAGCTCTCTAGGAACAGGGTTGGAGTTAAAAACCTACAGGAGGGTTTCTCTCCAGGAACAGGGTTGGAGTTAAAACCTACAGGAGGGTATCTCTCCAGGAACAGGGTCGGGGTTAAAACCTACAGGAGGGTCTCTCTCCAGGAACAGGGTCGGAGTTAAAACCTACAGGAAGGTATCTCTCCAGGAACAGGGTTGGAGTTAAAACCTACAGGAGGGTTTCTCTCCAGGAACAGGGTTGGAGTTGAAACCTACTGTAGAACCACAGCTGAAGCTCCGCCAGTACCGCAGCACACTGTCTTCCCAGACACTGACGTCTGGAGGGTTTGAACCAAAGTCTTCATCACCTTGGCGCAATCTGCTCGCGACTGGACTCCATGACTCTGGGCCAGTACCTTCATTGTGATGGGCCAGTACCTTCATTGTGATAAGGTCTTTACGTACCTATGTAGAGGAAACACAATGTTCTCAGGGAGGGTGATCCTCCTTTCCCAGCCTAGCCGTCTATAGCCGTCATGTCTATCCTACTACCATGGCATGTCTGTTAATCTGATTGAGCCAGTCCCGTTATCACTGTGATACTTAAGGATCTTTGTGACCCCTAAGAGGTCTCAATCACGTACACGTCAGAGAGACAGGTTCCCCATGGCTAAGACCAGGGGATGCGCTTTGTCATGGCCTAGTCTGTCCGTCTGTCCTACTACCATGTCCTGTCTGTCAAACATTGGGCCCTACACTGCGTTGGCATCACCTCGGTTTCATCTGATCAAAGCCCATTACTCTGAGGCAGTACCATTATCACTGTGATACACGAAAACTACCTGTCAGAGCGGCAGGTTCCCTGGGAGTGCTGTGCTGCCTCAGTCAACCTGTCTGACCTGTCTGTATGACCTGTCTGTCTGTCTGACCTGTCTGTCTGACCTGTCTGTCTGACCTGTCTGTCTGACCTGTCCGTCTATCTGTCTGTCTGACCTGTCTGTCTGTCTGACCTGTCTGACCTGTCTGTCTGACCTGTCTGTCTGACCTGTTTGTCTGACCTGTCTGTATGACCTGTATGTCTGTCTGTCTGTCTATCTGTCTGTCTGACCTGTCTGTCTGTCTGACCTGTCTGACCTGTCTGTCTGACCTGTCTGTCTGTCTGTCTGTCTGTCTATCTGTCTGTCTGACCTGTCTGTCTGTCTGACCTGTCTGTCTGACCTGTCTGTCTGACCTGTTTGTCTGACCTGTTTGTCTGACCTGTCTGTATGACCTGTATGTATGTCTGTCTGTCTGTCTATCTGTCTGTCTGACCTGTCTGTCTGACCTGTCTGCCTGACCTGTTTGTCTGACCTGTCTGTCTGACCTGTCTGTCTGTCTATCTGTCTGTCTGACCTGTCTGACCTGTCTGTCTGACCTGTCTGTCTGACCTGTTTGTCTGACCTGTCTGTATGACCTGTATGTCTGACCTGTTTGTCTGACCTGTCTGTATGACCTGTCTGTCTGTCTGACCTGTCTGTCTGACCTGTTTGCCTGACCTGTCTGTATGACCTGTCTGTCTGTCTGACCTGTCTGTCTGACCTGTTTGTCTGACCTGTCTGTCTGACCTGTTTGTCTGACCTGTTTGTCTGTCTGACCTGTTTGTCTGTCTGACCTGTCTGTCTGACCTGTCTGTCTGTCTGACCTGTTTGTCTGACCTGTCTGTATGACCTGTCTGTCTGTCTGACCTGTTTGTCTGACCTGTCTGTATGTCCTGTCTGTCTGACCTGTTTGTCTGACCTGTCTGTATGTCCTGTCTGTCTGACCTGTCGGTGTGACCTGTCTATGAGCGGCCTGTCTTGTGTTCTCCTCCTCCAGATCGATGTGGTGAACACGTTCAAGAGCGGCAGCTCCTATCAGGGCCAGCTACGGAGACAGTCCTCCACCACCAGTCAGAACCAGGATGTAACCAATGTTTCTAGTCCCAGTCACGTGTCCTTGTCCAATGCCCTTTCTCCTACCTCTCCCACTGGGCGTGAGTCACTGTCCTCTGCTTCTGTTACTTCAGGGATGTCACCCAGTCTCTCAAATACCCTAGAAGTATCCCTGTACAGTAACGTTGTACATTACAGTGGAGTCATTTAGTTAGGAGAGGCTTTGCTTTCTCCTGACTGACTTACAGTACAATCAGTGTATTCAACTTTTAAAAAAATAATTGGGATTTGGGAAACTTACCAAATTTTTTACAACCTCAAGATATAATATGGGTCTTTTTTTTCCTCTTTTTTTTCTGACCACGGGACCAAAAAGGAACAAACTCTGAATGGTTCTGGTCAGGTTATGTAGACTGGACGAACTCTGAATGGTTCTGGTCAGGTTATGTAGACTGGACGAACTCTGAATGGTTCTGGTCAGGTTATGTAGACTGGATGAACTCTGAATGGTTCTGGTCAGGTTATGTAGACTGGATGAACTCTGAATGGTTCTGGTCAGGTTATGTAGACTGGATGAACTCTGAATGGTTCTGGTCAGGTTATGTAGACTGGATGAACTCTGAATGGTTCTGGTCAGGTTATGTAGACTGGACGAACTCTGAATGGTTCTGGTCAGGTTATGTAGACTGGATGAACTCTGAATGGTTCTGGTCAGGTTATGTAGACTGGATGAACTCTGAATGGTTCTGGTCAGGTTATGTAGACTGGATGAACTCTGAATGGTTCTGGTCAGGTTATGTAGACTGGATGAACTCTGAATGGTTCTGGTCAGGTTATGTAGACTGGATGAACTCTGAATGGTTCTGGTCAGGTTATGTAGACTGGATGAACTCTGAATGGTTCTGGTCAGGTTATGTAGACTGGATGAACTCTGAATGGTTCTGGTCAGGTTATGTAGACTGGATGAACTCTGAATGGTTCTGGTCAGGTTATGTAGACTGGATGAACTCTGAATGGTTCTGGTCAGGTTATGTAGACTGGATGAACTCTGAATGGTTCTGGTCAGGTTATGTAGACTGGATGAACTCTGAATGGTTCTGGTCAGGTTATGTAGACTGGATGAACTCTGAATGGTTCTGGTCAGGTTATGTAGACTGGATGAACTCTGAATGGTTCTGGTCAGGTTATGTAGACTGGATGAACTCTGAATGGTTCTGGTCAGGTTATGTAGACTGGATGAACTCTGAATGGTTCTGGTCAGGTTATGTAGACTGGATGAACTCTGAATGGTTCTGGTCAGGTTATGTAGACTGGATGAACTCTGAATGGTTCTGGTCAGGTTATGTAGACTGGATGAACTCTGAATGGTTCTGGTCAGGTTATGTAGACTGGATGAACTCTGAATGGTTCTGGTCAGGTTATGTAGACTGGATGAACTCTGAATGGTTCTGGTCAGGTTATGTAGACTGGATGAACTCTGAATGGTTCTGGTCAGGTTATGTAGACTGGATGAACTCTGAATGGTTCTGGTCAGGTTATGTAGACTGGATGAACTCTGAATGGTTCTGGTCAGGTTATGTAGACTGGATGAACTCTGAATGGTTCTGGTCAGGTTATGTAGACTGGATGAACTCTGAATGGTTCTGGTCAGGTTATGTAGACTGGATGAACTCTGAATGGTTCTGGTCAGGTTATGTAGACTGGATGAACTCTGAATGGTTCTGGTCAGGTTATGTAGACTGGATGAACTCTGAATGGTTCTGGTCAGGTTATGTAGACTGGATGAACTCTGAATGGTTCTGGTCAGGTTATGTAGACTGGATGAACTCTGAATGGTTCTGGTCAGGTTTATGTAGACTGGATGAACTCTGAATGGTTCTGGTCAGGTTATGTAGACTGGATGAACTCTGAATGGTTCTGGTCAGGTTATGTAGACTGGATGAACTCTGAATGGTTCTGGTCAGGTTATGTAGACTGGATGAACTCTGAATGGTTCTGGTCAGGTTATGTAGACTGGATGAACTCTGAATGGTTCTGGTCAGGTTATGTAGACTGGATGAACTCTGAATGGTTCTGGTCAGGTTATGTAGACTGGATGAACTCTGAATGGTTCTGGTCAGGTTATGTAGACTGGATGAACTCTGAATGGTTCTGGTCAGGTTATGTAGACTGGATGAACTCTGAATGGTTCTGGTCAGGTTATGTAGACTGGATGAACTCTGAATGGTTCTGGTCAGGTTATGTAGACTGGATAAACTAAAGGTTTCTGTTTAATCAATACATTATATATTCTAACATCTCTGTAGTAATTCGTTATTACTAGTAATTAGTTTCCACTAGTCAGGTTGCCAGATCTGTTTTGGTTTAAGGTATCTCTCAGGTTGCCAGATCTGTTTTGGTTTAAGGTATCTCTCAGGTTGCCAGATCTGTTTTGGTTTAAGGTATCTCTCAGGTTGCCAGATCTGTTTTGGTTTAAGGTATCTCTAGCTAACTGGTTGATAAATGACAGCTGGTTGATTGTTTAAGGGGTGGCATCTCTGAAGACAGTTTCTCCAGACTACCTTCTTTTCTAATTCTTCATTTTCTTTTACACTTCTTGACATATTCTGTTCATCTTTGTCATTCCCCCCCCAAGAGAGTTATTGTCTCATTGTTACATGTCTTTGTTTTCCCAGAGTGCTAAGAGTGGAATGAGGCTACCGCCCACGTCGTGAATTTCAGGTTGTGAGTTTTCGTCCATTGTTTGACAAACTTTGATGTTAAAATGAATTCAACCACAAAAAAACAAAAAAAAACTCACCGGGCTGGGTAAACATTCAAGTATAAGCCAATGGTATCATCTGTTACTGTGCTGTTTCAGCCAATGGTATCATCTGTTATTGTGCTGTTTCAGCCAATGGTATCATCCATTATTTACAGGGGGGAAACTGGATGCTGGTTTTCTCTTCTCGTTACAGCTGAGAAGACAAGACGGAAGTAGGAGGCAGAGAATCGCCTCTCTCGCTCTCTCTTTCCTGTGTCCAGTCGCTCTCTCTTTCCTGTGTCCAATCGCTCTCATGGTCCTGTCTTCTCTGTTCTGTCATCTTTATGTAACTCGGTGGGCCTGTAGCTAGTGTCCCATCCCGTCTCGTGGCTTCACGCTGTTTGGTTTGATCTGAGTTTATGTACTGTACGTAATGCTGATATGACTGACTGTTGCCACAGTGTATACCTTTTTCATCGCTCATTGAGAACGGTCCGATTTCTTTGACTGTTTTCGGGGCTTTTTTCCCCCTCCACTTTACCTCCTTTTGAGCCCAAAAATCAAGAAGATTAAGAGTACCCCAGAGTACTCAGTCAATCCTAAAAATGTTAGTTCTGACAATATTGGTCTGGTAAGACGTAGATGAAACTACAACCATTCCCTAAAAACAGCAGCTGAGAAACACATACTTTTTTCAAGATTGTTTAAAGAGTTTCATGCTTCTATCATTAAACATGGAAAATAATTCCCCTCGCATCTAATTTACTTTTTATACATCAGTGGCACAGCATTCCTCTTAAATAAATAATATTTTACATTTAATCCATTTATGTAATTAATATATTTTATTGTTATGGTACTATAACATAATGCTTTTATGTGTATTTTTCTCCAATAAAAATCATAAAAAACAACAGGAACAAAACAAGCACTACTTTGGGGCTTATACTTGACTGTTTGCTCAGACGTGCATGGAGTTGAGCTCAGAGAAACAGACCTCTGGCAGTGAAAACCTAGCCGTGTTGTACAGCTATGTGTCTGTGTGCCTGTGTTCTGTTCATCACCGCGTGGTCCCTGTTGCATGTTTCACGTTGTCTGGTTAGGTTGGTTGGCCGTTGAAGCTTGTGGTCGGTCTGGTCTGCTTTCATTGTGTTGTTTTGCTACACTCACTGTGATCCCAGCATCCCCCCGTCTCCTCATATGTCCTTCAAAAAAACCTGGACATTCCTCCTTTATGTCCAACTATGTCCACATTTATCCATTCACAGTCTCTGTGGATGTCCTACCCATCACTCCCTGTCCTTGTATGGTCCATGTCTCTTCCAACCTCCTACAATGGATCTGAAGTACAAACTTTTCCTCCTACCATTACTGACCTCCGACCTCCAGAGGTCTTCAACTTGCATGATTTGTATTTCTGTGTGCAGGTTATTAATGTGACTTACCTCTACAGGTGTATCTCACATTGGAACATTTCTTTATTAATGTGACTTACCTCTACAGGTGTATCTCACATTGGAACATTTCTTTATTAACGTGACTTACCTCTACAGGTGTATCTCACATTGAACATTTCTTTATTAATGTGACTTACCTCTACAGGTGTATCTCACATTGGAACATTTCTTTATTAACGTGACTTACCTCTACAGGTGTATCTCACATTGGAACATTTCTTTATTAACGTGACTTACCTCTACAGGTGTATCTCACATTGGAACATTTCTTTATTAACGTGACTTACCTCTACAGGTGTATCTCACATTGGAACATTTCTTTATTAACGTGACTTACCTCTACAGGTGTATCTCACATTGGAACATTTCTTTATTAATGTGACTTACCTCTACAGGTGTATCTCACATTGGAACATTTCTTTATTAATGTGACTTACCTCTACAGGTGTATCTCACATTGGAACATTTCTTTATTAACGTGACTTACCTAGGTATATCGTGTCTTATCTCTATAGGTATAATGTGTCTTATCTCTATAGGTATAACGTGTCTTATCTCTATAGGTATAACGTGTCTTATCTCTATAGGTATAATGTGGCTTATCTCTATAGGTATAATGTGGCTTATCTCTATAGGTATAACGTGTCTTATCTCTAGGTATAATGTGTCTTATCTCTATAGGTATAATGTGGCTTATCTCTATAGGTATAACGTGTCTTATCTCTATAGGTATAACGTGTCTTATCTCTAGGTATAATGTGGCTTATCTCTATAGGTATAATGTGGCTTATCTCTATAGGTATAATGTGGCTTATCTCTATAGGTATAACGTGTCTTATCTCTATAGGTATAACGTGGCTTATCTCTATAGGTATAATGTGTCTTATCTCTAGGTATAACGTGTCTTATCTCTATAGGTATGACGTGTCTTATCTCTATAGCTATAATGTGGCTTATCTCTAGGTATAACGTGTCTTATAGGTATAACGTGTCTTATCTCTATAGGTATGACGTGTCTTATCTCTATAGGTATAACGTGTCTTATCTCTAGGTATAACGTGACTTGGCTCTATAGGTATAACGTGTCTTATCTCTAGGTATAACGTGACTTGGCTCTATAGGTATAACGTGTCTTATCTCTAGGTATAACGTGTCTTATCTCTAGGTATAACGTGGCTTATCTCTATAGGTATATCGTGTCTTATGTCTATAGGTATAACGTGTCTTATCTCTAGGTATAACGTGTCTTATCTCTAGGTATAACGTGGCTTATCTCTAGGTATAACGTGGCTTATCTCTAGGTATAACGTGTCTTATCTCTAGGTATAACGTGTCTTATAGGTATAACGTGTCTTATCTCTATAGGTATATATCGTCTTAACTCTATAGGTATAACGTGTCTTATCTCTAGGTATAACGTGTCTTATAGGTTTAACGTGTCTTATCTCTATAGGTATAACGTGTCTTATCTCTAGGTATAACGTGTCTTATAGGTATAACGTGTCTTATAGGTATAACGTGTCTTATCTCTAGGTATAACGTGTCTTATCTCTAGGTATAACGTGTCTTATCGGTATAACGTGTCTTATCTCTATAGGTATAACGTGTCTTATCTCTAGGTATAACGTGTCTTATAGGTATAACGTGTCTTATCTCTATAGGTATAACGTGGCTTAACTCTAGGTATAACGTGTCTTATCTCTAGGTATAACGTGACTTGGCTCTATAGGTATAACGTGTCTTATCTCTAGGTATAACGTGTCTTTTCTCTATAGGTTTATCGTGTCTGATCTCGAGGTATATTGTGTCTTAACTCTATAGGTATATTGTGTCTTAGGTATATCGTGTCTTAGGTATATTGTGTCTTATCTCTATAGGTATATCGTGTCTTATCTCTATAGGTATAACGTGTCTTATCTCTAGGTATAACGTGTCTTATCTCTAGGTATAACATGTCTTATCTCTATAGGTTTATCGTGTCTGATCTCGAGGTATATTGTGTCTTATCTCTATAGGTATATCGTGTCTAATCCCTATAGGTATATTGTGTCTTACCTCTATAGGTATATAGTTTCTTATCTCTATAGGTATATCGTGTCTTAACTCTATAGGTATATTGTGTCTTAGGTATATCATGTCTTAGGTATATTGTGTCTTATTTCCAAAGGTATAACGTGACTTATCTCAATAGGTATATTGTGTCTTATCTCTATAGGTATATTGTTTCTTATCTCTATAGGTATATCGTGTCTTATCTCTTTAGGTATATATTGTCTTATCTCTATAGGTATATCGTGTCTTAACTCTATAGGTATATTGTGTCTTATCTCTATAGGTATATTGTGTCTTATCTCTATAGGTATATAGTTTCTTATCTCTATAGGTATATCGTGTCTTATCTCTTTAGGTATATATTGTCTTATCTCTATAGGTATATCGTGTCTTAACTCTATAGGTATATTGTGTCTTATCTCTATAGGTATAACGTGTCTTATATCTATAGGTATATCGTGTCTTATCTCTATAGGTATATATTGTCTTAACTCTATAGGTATATTGTGTCTTATCTCTATAGGTATAACGTGTCTTATCTCTAGAGGTATAACGTGACTTGGCTCTATAGGTATATTGTGTCTTATCTCTATAGGTATAACGTGTCTTATATCTATAGGTATATCGTGTCTTATATCTATAGGTATATCGTGTCTTATCTCTATAGGTATATATTGTCTTAACTCTATAGGTATATTGTGTCTTATCTCTAGGTATAACGTGTCTTATCTCTAGAGGTATAACGTGACTTGGCTCTATAGGTATATTGTGTCTGATCTCAAGAGGTATATTGTGTCTTATCTCTAGGTATAACGTGTCTTATCTCTATAGGTATATCGTTTCTTATCTCAATAGGTATATCGTGTCTGATCTCAAGAAGTATATCGTGCCTAATCCCTATAGGTATATTGTGTCTTAGGTATATCGTGTCTTAGGTACAGTGCCTTGCGAAAGTATTCGGCCCCCTTGAACTTTGCGACCTTTTGTCACATTTCAGGCTTCAAACATAAAGATATAAAACTGTATTTTTTTGTGAAGAATCAACAACAAGTGGGACACAATCATGAAGTGGAACGACATTTATTGGATATTTTCAACTTTTTTAACAAATCAAAAACTGAAAAATTGGGCGTGCAAAATTATTCAGCCCCTTTACTTTCAGTGCAGCAAACTCTCTCCAGAAGTTCAGTGAGGATCTCTGAATGATCCAATGTTGACCTAAATGACTAATGATGATAAATACAATCCACGTGTGTGTAATCAAGTCTCCGTATAAATGCACCTGCACTGCAGTCTCAGAGGTCCGTTAAAAGCGCAGAGAGCATCATGAAGAACAAGGAACACACCAGGCAGGTCCGAGATACTGTTGAGAAGAAGTTTAAAGCCGGATTTGGATACAAAAAGATTTCCCAAGCTTTAAACATCCCAAGGAGCACTGTGCAAGCGATAATATTGAAATGGAAGTATCAGAGTATCAGACCACTGCAAATCTACCAAGACCTGGCCGTCCCTCTAAACTTTCAGCTCATACAAGGAGAAGACTGATTAGAGATGCAGCCAAGAGGCCCATGATCACTCTGGATGAACTGCAGAGATCTACAGCTGAGGTGGGAGACTCTGTCCATAGGACAACAATCAGTCGTATATTGCACAAATCTGGCCTTTATGGAAGAGTGGCAAGAAGAAAGCCATTTCTTAAAGATATCCATAAAAAGTGTCGTTTAAAGTTTGCCACAAGCCACGTGGGAGACACACCAAACATGTGCAAGAAGGTGCTCTGGTCAGATGAAACCAAAATTGAACTTTTTGGCAACAATGCAAAACGTTATGTTTGGCGTAAAAGCAACACAGCTCATCACCCTGAACACACCATCCCCACTGTCAAACATGGTGGTGGCAGCATCATGGTTTGGGCCTGCTTTTCTTCAGCAGGGACAGGGAAGATGGTTAAAATTGATGGGAAGATGGATGGAGCCAAATACAGGACCATTCTGGAAGAAAACCTGATGGAGTCTGCAAAAGACCTGAGACTGGGACGGAGATTTGTCTTCCAACAAGACAATGATCCAAAACATAAAGCAAAATCTACAATGGAATGGTTAAAAAATAAACATATCCAGGTGTTAGAATGGCCAAGTCAAAGTCCAGACCTGAATCCAATCGAGAATCTGTGGAAAGAACTGAAAACTGCTGTTCACAAATGCTCTCCATCCAACCTCACTGAGCTCGAGCTGTTTTGTAAGGAGGAATGGGAAAAAATGTCAGTCTCTCGATGTGCAAAACTGATAGAGACATACCCCAAGCGACTTACAGCTGTAATCGCAGCAAAAGGTGGCGCTACAAAGTGAATAATTTTGCACGCCCAATTTTTCAGTTTTTGATTTGTTAAAAAAGTTTGAAATATCCAATAAATGTCGTTCCACTTCATGATTGTGTCCCACTTGTTGTTGATTCTTCACAAAAAAATACAGTTTTATATCTTTATGTTTGAAGCCTGAAATGTGGCAAAAGGTCGCAAAGTTCAAGGGGGCCGAATACTTTCGCAAGGCACTGTATATTGTGTCTTATCTCTATAGTTATAATGTGTCTTATCTCTATAGGTATATCGTGTCTTATCTCTATAGCTATAATGTGTCTTATCTCTATAGGTATATCGTGTCTTATCTCTATAAGTATATAGTTTCTTATCTCTATAGGTATATCGTGTCTTATCTCTATAGCTATAATGTGTCTTATCTCTATAGCTATAATGTGTCTTATCTCTATAGGTATAACGTGTCTTATCTCTAGGTATATCGTGTCTTATCTCTATAGCTATATTGTGTCTTATCTCTATAGGTATAACGTGTCTTATCTCTATAGGTATATCGTGTCTTATCTCTATAGCTATAATGTGTCTTATCTCTATAGCTATAATGTGTCTTATCTCTATAGGTATATAGTTTCTTATCTCTATAGGTATATCGTGTCTTATCTCTATAGCTATAATGTGTCTTATCTCTATAGGTATATCGTGTCTTATCTCTATAGGTATAATGTGTCTTATCTCTATAGGTATATCGTGTCTTATCTCTATAGGTATAATGTGTCTTATCTCTATAGGTATAATGTGTCTTATCTCTATAGCTATAATGTGTCTTATCTCTATAGGTATATCGTGTCTTATCTCTATAGGTATAATGTGTCTTATCTCTATAGGTATATCGTGTCTTATCTCTATATGTATAATGTGTCTTATCTCTATAGGTATAATGTGTCTTATCTCTATAGCTATAATGTGTCTTATCTCTATAGGTATATCGTGTCTTATCTCTATAGCTATAATGTGTCTTATCTCTATAGGTATAACGTGTCTTATCTCTATAGGTATAATGTGTCTTATCTCTATAGGTATATCGTGTCTTATCTCTATAGGTATATAGTTTCTTATCTCCATAGCTATAATGTGTCTTATCTCTATAGGTATATCGTGTCTTATCTCTATAGGTATAATGTGTCTTATCTCTATAGGTATATCGTGTCTTATCTCTATAGCTATAATGTGTCTTATCTCTATAGGTATATCGTGTCTTATCTCTATAGGTATATCGTGTCTTATCTCTATAGGTATATAGTTTCTTATCTCCATAGCTATAATGTGTCTTATCTCTATAGCTACAATGTGTCTTATCTCTATAGGTATATCGTGTCTTATCTCTATAGCTATAATGTGTCTTATCTCTATAGGTATATCGTGTCTTATCTCTATAGCTATAATGTGTCTTATCTCTATAGGTATATCGTGTCTTATCTCTATAGGTATATCGTGTCTTATCTCTATAGGTATATAGTTTCTTATCTCCATAGCTATAATGTGTCTTATCTCTATAGCTACAATGTGTCTTATCTCTATAGGTATATCGTGTCTTATCTCTATAGCTATAATGTGTCTTATCTCTATAGCTATAATGTGTCTTATCTCTATAGCTATAATGTGTCTTATCTCTATAGCTATAATGTGTCTTATCTCTATAGCTATAATGTGTCTTATCTCTATAGGTATAATGTGTCTTATCTCTATAGGTATAATGTGTCTTATCTCTATAGCTATAATGTGTCTTATCTCTATAGGTATAACGTGTCTTATCTCTATAGCTATAATGTGTCTTATCTCTATAGGTATAACGTGTCTTATCTCTATAGCTATAATGTGTCTTATCTCTATAGGTATAATGTGTCTTATCTCTATAGCTATAATGTGTCTTATCTCTATAGCTATAATGTGTCTTATCTCTATAGGTATAACGTGTCTTATCTCTATAAGTATATCGTGTCTTATCTCTATAGCTATAATGTGTCTTATCTCTATAGGTATATCGTGTCTTATCTCTATAGGTATAACGTGTCTTATCTCTATAGCTATAATGTGTCTTATCTCTATAGGTATAATGTGTCTTATCTCTATAGGTATAATGTGTCTTATCTCTATAGGTATAATGTGTCTTATCTCTATAGCTATAATGTGTCTTATCTCTATAGGTATAATGTGTCTTATCTCTATAGCTATAATGTGTCTTATCTCTATAGGTATAATGTGTCTTATCTCTATAGGTATAATGTGTCTTATCTCTATAGCTATAATGTGTCTTATCTCTATAGGTATAATGTGTCTTATCTCTATAGCTATAATGTGTCTTATCTCTATAGGTATAATGTGTCTTATCTCTATAGGTATAACGTGTCTTATCTCTATAGCTATAATGTGTCTTATCTCTATAGGTATATAGTTTCTTATCTCCATAGCTATAATGTGTCTTATCTCTATAGGTATAATGTGTCTTATCTCTATAGGTATATCGTGTCTTATCTCTATAGCTATAATGTGTCTTATCTCCATAGGTATATCACACATTGGGTCCTGGTTTATACATACAATGAGTGTTACCTTAATGTTGTGTTTTGCCTATGACCTTCTGTTTAGGTGCGCGTCAGATCAGTGAGTTGTGTACCATATTGTACTGTATTATACTGTATTATATCGTACTGTACCGTATTATACTGTACTGTACTGTGAAAGCAGACCACAGACTGCAGTTTCCTCTTCCTCTTCCTCCTCCTCTTCCTCATACCTAACCCCCTCTGTCTTTATCTGACCATCTCTCAGAGGATTCTCTACCTCTCCCAGAGTCAATCCTTCCTGACGGTTCTTATTAGCTGTCCTGTGTTTACTCTCCCCCCTCCCTCCCTCCCTCTTCTCTCCCTCCCTACCACAGATTCGCGTCGTGAACGCATTCCGTAGCTCCCTCTACGAAGGCCTTGAGAAACCAGACTCCAGACCGTCCATCCATAACTTCATGACCCACCCAGAGTTTAGGATAGAAGACACCACGCCTCACATCCCCCTGATAGACGACACTGACCTGGAAGAGGACCCTGCGTTGAGGATGATCCCTCAGTCCCAGACAGGCAGCCAGCCCCAGTCCCCCAACAAGAACAACAACGCTGTCGACAGCGGCATCAACCTCACCATCGACACCACCAGTCAATCAGCTGCATCCTCCGGCCCAGCCAGCCCACTGCACAGTCTGGAGACCTCCCTCTAGTGGCCTGCAGCTGGCTGGTGAAGACCTCATCTGCAACCTTGGAGACACCAGCCCACTGCAGCCATTGGAGACCTCTAGCAACACCTTCTGACAGCCTGGCTGGTGGAGACCTCCGTCTGCAATCTGGAGACCTCCTTCACTGCCATTTGGAGACCTTTCCCTACTGCAATATAGAGCTTTCTATACTGCAATATAGAGACCTTTCTCTACTGCAATATAGAGACCTTTCTCTATTGCAATATAGAGAGCTTTCTCTACTGCAATATAGAGACCTTTCTCTACTGCAATATAGAGAGCTTTCTCTACTGCAATATAGAGACCTTTCTCTACTGCAATATAGAGACCTTTCTCTACTGCAATATAGAGATATTTCCCTACTGCATTATAGAGACCTTTCTCTACTGCAATATAGAGACCTTTCTCTACTGCAATATAGAGACCTTTCTCTACTGCAATATAGAGACCTTTCTCTACTGCAATATAGAGTCCTTTCTCTACTGCAATATAGAGACCGTTCTCTACTGCAATATAGAGACCTTTCTCTACTGCAATATAGAGTCCTTTCTCTACTGCAATATAGAGACCGTTCTCTACTGCAATATAGAGACCTTTCTCTACTGCAATATAGAGAGCTTTCTCTTGAGGCCTGGTGGAGATATCTACTGCAGCCTGGTGGAGATATCTACTGCAGCCTGGTGGAGATATCTACTGCAGCCTGGTGGAGATATCTACTGCAGCCTGGTGGAGATATCTACTGCAGCCTGGTGGAGATATCTACTGCAGCCTGGTAGAGATATCTACTGCAGCCTGGTGGAGATATCTACTGCAGCCCGGTGGAGATATCTACTGCAGGTTGGAGACTTCTGTCTTTCAGTCTCTTAGACACCTCCTTTGTCTGCAGTTTGGAGACCTTCCTCTAGCCTCAGTCTGTCTCCTGCAATCTCTCCTCCTGTACCTGGAGAAAACATCATACCACACATACAATCAGAAAGCACAACAAAGCCAACACACAGGACATGTGTGTGTACTGTGTGTGTGTGTGTGTGTGTGTGTGTGCGCGCTGCTGACTGACTGAACCATGTTTCTAGCAGCAGTGAAGAGGAGGACCTGAAAGTGAGTGAAAAGACAGCATAAACTACAACCCACTCCTCTCTCCGTCCTCACATTAACAATGACTGTTTCTCCTAATAGATTCAATTAAAAACATGTATTATTGCTCCTGCATGAATGTACATTATCCAATGTTTTTATTTAAATCGTTTTTAAAATTTGATTGGGTGGGTGAGAAGTGGATTGCTTCTTTAAGGCAACTTTATTCGGATCGTTGGTCTGCGAGTTCTTTAAGTGTAAAAATGTATTTGGTTTATAAAAATGAGAGGTGTGTCAAGGCCGTAGGACTCAACAAGCACAGTAGATTTACACCTGTTGGAAAAGAGGAACCCATAAATAAATAACATTTCTTAAACTTATGATATATATATATATATATACAGAGTTTATCTTCATTTGTTGGCATGTTGCCTTGTTTCTGCTTCGATGGCTCTAACTACTTTGAACTTATTTATGTCCTTAAGAGAATGTCATTGGTTTACAACACCTGTAGAAACTTCCTGGTTGTAGGGTTCCAAACCATTCAGCAGATGTAGTTGAAAAAAAAAAAAAAAACTCAAGTTGTTTGAGTTCTCCTCATTGGTGTTTATAATATACCGTGTACTGGACTTGCCTGCTATCAAATAGTGTAGATATTTTTTAGAGGATAACAAAAGATTATGGGATGTAATAATTCATGTTAGTTAATATTATATGATTGTTGGGATGAACTTTGAACCTTTGTTTCCAAACAGAGATGTTAATAAGACTAAAGGTTTTATTTCTTTAATTACAATTTTTCTTATTTTTCTTATTTTTGCGTTCAAAGCTTGAAATGTAACTTAAATTGAGACTTACTCCGAGCTGAGCGGCCGCACAGGCTTTCTATAACGGACATGTCTCCTATATAAAAAAAAAACTGCTAGTTTTAAGGATTTTTACATTTTATTTTGTGTGACCATCAAAGGCTGCGATGGATTTATATTAGAAACTTGCAAACTAATATTTGGTTTATCTGTATAGAAAAATCTAAAAGTTGTGTTGAAAATCTTGTGATATAATGTGTTGATGGATTGTTTTATTATTTTATTGATTTCTTGTTTTCCTTTTGAAAAATAATAAGAAAAAACAACACACGGCGATCCAAAGCTATTGGCATTTTGAACGACTAAAAACAACACACGGCGATCCAAAGCTATTGGCATTTTGAACGACTAAAAACAACACACGGCGATCCAAAGCTATTGGCATTTTGAATGACTAAAAACAACACAACGGCGATCCAAAGCTATTGGCATTTTGAATGACTAAAAACAACACAACGGCGATCCAAAGCTATTGGCATTTTGAATGACTAAAAATAACACACGGCGATCCAAAGCTATTGGCATTTTGAATGACTAAAAACAACACAACGGCGATCCAAAGCTATTGGCATTTTGAATGACTAAAAACAACACAACGGCGATCCAAAGCTATTGGCATTTTGAACGACTAAAAACAACACACGGCGATCCAAAGCTATTGGCATTTTGAATGACTAAAAACAACACAACGGCGATCCAAAGCTATTCGCATTTTGAACGACTAAAAACAACACACGGCGATCCAAAGCTATTGGCATTTTGAACGACTAAAAACAACACACGGCGATCCAAAGCTATTGGCATTTTGAACGACTAAAAACAACACACGGCGATCCAAAGCTATTGGCATTTTGAACGACTAAAAACAACACACGGCGATCCAAAGCTATTGGCATTTTGAACGACTAAAAACAACACACGGCGATCCAAAGCTATTGGCATTTTGAACGACTAAAAACAACACACGGCGATCCAAAGCTATTGGCATTTCGAACGACTAAAAAACAAAAACAAAAAAAAGTAGTGATGCTTCAACTCTTTATCAACAACAGGAAAAAAAAAAAAATTCCTCACTGTCAGGATATGAATGAAATCCCTTTTTGGTGTGCTTTTAGATGTGTTTCTGTGGTGTTTTAACCAAGCTTGTCTTCCTGCCTTCATCGACTCTAGCATCTCAACACTATTCACTTAGTTGTTAGAACTATTTATTGTGCTTTTACATTTTTTAAAAAAAGGATGTGGGAGATTACAAAAGAAGGCACACTTAACTTACTATATATCAAAAGGCACAGAGGCGTTCATAGCACACATTCTTGTGTTATTGTAATATTCCTTACAACCAATTGGAGTCATTGAAAAGCATGATGTAATATGCTCAATATGCAAGTTGAACCAATCCCAATCGTTCTACTCTAAATGACTCCTGTGGTAATTATACGTTGACCTGATTTCTCTTTTATTAAACCAATTCTGCCGTCGGATTCGGAGAGGGTGCACAAGCTTTCAACACTTAGCTCAGGCCTGTTGAACAAGCTAAGGACTGTTGTTGTTGTTGTTGTTGTTGTTGAAACAGCTCTATTTTCATTCAGAAATGGTCTATCTTGACTTCTGCAGTTGCTTTTTAAAACCGCTTGATTTTTTTTTTGAGTATTTTTTTTTTCTCCTTCGGGTAAAACACTTTTATTTATTTTTACATCAAAAGATCTTCAGCCAACATTTTATTTTTTATTTTTTAACATCACATCTATACATCCAAGCTATTACGCTCAGCTTTAAGGGGATGCAACAGTGTGTTCCATGTACATGTCTTCTAAGAGGAATGTCTTCTAGGAGGAATGTCTTCTAGGAGGAATGTCTTCTAGGAGAAATGTCTTCTAGGAGGAATGTCTTCTAGGAGAAATGTCTTCTAGGAGGAATGTCTTCTAGGAGGAATGTCTTCTAGGAGAAATGTCTTCTAGGAGGAATGTCTTCTAGGAGGAATGTCTTCTAGGAGAAATGTCTTCTAGGAGGAATGTCTTCTAGGAGAAATGTCTTCTAGGAGAAATGTCTTCTAGGAGGAATGTCTTCTAGGAGGAATGTCTTCTAGGAGAAATGTCTTCTAGGAGGAATGTCTTCTAGGAGAAATGTCTTCTAGGAGGAATGTCTTCTAGGAGAAATGTCTTCTAGGAGAAATGTCTTCTAGGAGGAATGTCTTCTAGGAGAAATGTCTTCTAGGAGGAATGTCTTCTAGGAGGAATGTCTTCTAGGAGAAATGTCTTCTAGGAGAAATGTCTTCTAAGAGGAATGTCTTCTAGGAGGAATGTCTTCTAGGAGGAATGTCTTCTAGGAGAAATGTATTCTAGGAGAAATGTATTCTAGGAGGAATGTCTTCTAGGAGAAATGTCTTCTAGGAGGAATGTCTTCTAGGAGGAATGTCTTCTAGGAGGAATGTCTTCTAGAGAAATGTCTTCTAGGAGAAATGTCTTCTAAGAGGAATGTCTTCTAGGAGGAATGTCTTCTGAGGAATGTCTTTAGGAGAAATGTCTTCTAGGAGAAATGTCTTCTAGGAGAATGTCTTCTAGGAGGAATGTCTAGAGGAATGTATTCTAGGAGGAATGTATTCTAGGAGAAATGTCTTCTAGGAGAAATGTCTTCTAGGAGGAATGTCTTCTAGGAGGAATGTATTCTAGGAGAAATGTCTTCTAGGAGAAATGTCTTCTAGGAGGAATGTATTCTAGGAGGAATGTATTCTAGGAGAAATGTCTTCTAGGAGGAATGTCTTCTAGGAGGAATGTCTTCTAGGAGAAATGTCTTCTAGGAGGAATGTCTTCTAGGAGAAATGTATTCTAGGAGAAATGTCTTCTAGGAGGAATGTCTTCTAGGAGGAATGTCTTCTAGGAGAAATGTCTTCTAGGAGGAATGTCTTCTAGGAGAAATGTATTCTAGGAGAAATGTCTTCTAGGAGGAATGTCTTCTAGGAGAAATGTATTCTAGGAGAAATGTCTTCTAGGAGGAATGTCTTCTAGGAGGAATGTCGTCTAGGAGAAATGTCTTCTAGGAGGAATGTCTTCTAGGAGAAATGTATTCTAGGAGAAATGTCTTCTAGGAGAAATGTCTAGGAGAAATGTCTTCTAGGAGAAATGTCTTCTAGGAGGAATGTCTTCTAAGAGGAATGTCTTCTAGGAGGAATGTCTTCTAGGAGAAATGTCTAGGAGAAATGTCTTCTAGGAGGAATGTCTTCTAGGAGGAATGTCTTCTAAGAGGAATGTCTTCTAGGAGGAATGTCTTCTAGGAGAAATGTCTAGGAGAAATGTCTTCTAGGAGAAATGTCTTCTAGGAGAAATGTATTCTAGGAGGAATGTCTTCTAAGAGGAATGTCTTCTAAGAGGAATGTCTTCTAGGAGGAATGTCTTCTAGGAGGAATGTCTTCTAAGAGGACATACACACAACGGTCCATCCGTCCAGGCTAGTGGGCTGTACTTTACTAAACTCTGCTTGTACTCTAAGCAATTCCTCCATAGCAGAATTCATGACTGATCATGAGCCCCCGTATTCACAAAGCAACTCAGGTCTAGGATCAGCCCCCCCCCCCCACCTCCTCCCCTCAAACGGATACTAGATTACATCTCCTATTCTGAGACACTTTGTGAATATGGTCCCTGAGCCATTCTAGTCTCAACCAGACTACCAGGCCCTGTATCATAACGTTTATCATAGTATGAGTTCTGATCTAGGATCAGTTTGACCTTTTTTAGATAATAGTGAATAAGATTATTATAGAAAAATGGGGGAGGGGAGGGGGGGGGGGGGACCTGATCCTAGACCAGCAATCCTACTCTGAATACGGGCTCAGACCTCAGTCTGTTCATCATGTCAACATACACACGCTTCACTAAACTCATCCAACTAATGTTATAAATAATAATAATGATCCTACTAAGGAGGACACTTCTTGCAATATGTCACCTGCCTCTGTGTACTTTACCTAGCAGCATGCCATTTTTTTTTTTTTTGTGGAACAAAGAAAGCGTCAAAATGCCACCGGTGAAATGTGGCATTCTGGCCGATTTGATGGGTTTCTTTCCCGGCACATCCTACATCTTGTTTTTATGAATTGTTTTATCTATACAATAATTGTAAATAAAGAACTCAATGTCTTTTGTTCATTTAATACTATGCAAAAAGTCATGCTTTCTGATTGTAAAACCCCCCGTCCCATGTTTGTGGTTTCAAAAGTCAGTAAAAAAAAAATGTGATGTAAATTATTTTCTAGCTTGACGAACGTTATACGAACTGTGACTCTTGCTGCTGCTTGACTGTCCGTTACCACGACTCCCAAGACAGGAGCAAAGCGCAAGTGAAAAAGAAATTAACAATGAAAAAAAGCACTAAATAAATTTCTAGAGCAGCATGAACCAGATTGGTGTTGTGACCCGTGTCGTGTGGTGATTGGTTCTCAGAATGGTGTTGTGACCTGTGTCGTGTGAAGTCTGTGTGGTGATTGGTTCTCAGAATGGTGTTGTGACCCGTGTCGTGTGGTGATTGGTTCTCAGAATGGTGTTGTGACCTGTGTCGTGTGAAGTCTGTGTGGTGATTGGTTCTCAGAATGGTGTTGTGACCCGTGTCGTGTGGTGATTGGTTCTCAGAATGGTGTTGTGACCCGTGTCGTGTGGTGATTGGTTCTCAGAATGGTGTTGTGACCCGTGTCGTGTGGTGATTGGTTCTCAGAATGGTGTTGTGACCCGTGTCGTGTGGTGATTGGTTCTCAGAATGGTGTTGTGACCCGTGTCGTGTGGTGATTGGTTCTCAGAATGGTGTTGTGACCCGTGTCGTGTGGTGATTGGTTCTCAGAATGGTGTTGTGACCCGTGTCGTGTGGTGATTGGTTCTCAGAATGGTGTTGTGACCCGTGTCGTGTGGTGATTGGTTCTCAGATTGGTGTTATGACCTGTGTCGTGTGGTGATTGGTTCTCAGAATGGTGTTGTGACCCGTGTCGTGTGGTGATTGGTTCTCAGAATGGTGTTGTGACCCGTGTCGTGTGGTGATTGGTTCTCAGATTGGTGTTATGACCTGTGTCGTGTGGTGATTGGTTCTCAGAATGGTGTTGTGACCCGTGTCGTGTGGTGATTGGTTCTCAGAATGTTGTTGTGTCGTGTGGTGATTGGTTCTCAGAATGGTGTTATGACCTGTGTCATGTGAAGTCTGTGTGGTGATTGGTTCTCAGATTGGTGTTATGACCTGTGTCGTGTGGTGATTGGTTCTCAGATTGGTGTTATGACCTGTGTCGTGTGGAGTCTGTGTGGTGATTGGTTCTCAGATTGGTGTTATGACCTGTGTCGTGTGGAGTCTGTGTGGTGATTGGTTCTCAGAATGGTGTTGTGACCCGTGTCGTGTGGTGATTGGTTCTCAGATTTGTGTTATGACCTGTGTCGTTTGAAGTCTGTGTGGTGATTGGTTCTCAGAATGGTGTTGTGACCTGTGTCGTTTGAAGTCTGTGTGGTGATTGGTTCTCAGATTGGGGTTATGACCCGATAGGGTCTCTGTGTGATCTTTGATTTCCTTACTCCGGGGTGAAGTTTCCTCTAGGTACAAATCAATGGACCAGCTTTCCCTCCCCAATCCTCACATTCATTATTAGTGGGGAAAATGCTACATTTACCCAAGATCAGCGGTGAAAGTGTCTCGGTTCTTTGTTTTTCTTGGCCTGCAGCTGTTGAGTGTAAAGAGTATCTTCGATTTGCAAAATATCAAACTAGTGTAACACCGTATTAGATCGAAACACTGTAACAATATTCAATTCTAGCTAAATCTTATATTTTAACTCTTAATAATATCTTCGGTTTAAAAATAATGGTTATTTATGATGAATTGATTTAAACGTGGGGTTTTATTGGACTGCAATAGAGTTAAAATGGCCGAGAGCTAATAACAAAGCAATGCCTGGGAGTCTAGTTGGGCTGGGACTGGACAAGTGTATTCAGCTGACGTCATGGACAGAGTGAATTATCAGATGGGGAAAGTACTGTGGGACAGTAGCTCCTATTGGATTAGGCCATGTCATTCCAATGATGTGTTGTGTTGTTCCCTCAATAGCCACCAGATGGGGGTGTTTAACAGGACATTTGACAAGCTCATATTATCTGATTACATACCTGAGGAGAAAACTCTATTTGCTATAGTGTTTTACCTCATAAACCCTATTTGCTATAGTGTTTTACCTCATAAACCCTATTTGCTATAGTGTTCTACCTCATAAACCCTATTTGCTATAGTGTTCTACCTCATAAACCCTATTTGCTAGTGTTCTACCTCAGAAACCCTATTTTCTAGTGTTCTACCTCAGAAACCCTATTTGCTATAGTGTTCTACCTCATAAACCCTATTTGCTAGTGTTCTACCTTAGAAACCCTATTTTCTAGTGTTCTACCTCAGAAACCCTATTTTCTAGTGTTCTACCTCATAAACCCTATTTGCTAGTGTTCTACCTCATAAACCCTATTTTCTAGTGTTCTACCTCAGAAACCCTATTTTCTAGTGTTCTACCTCATAAACCCTATTTGCTATAGTGTTCTACCTCATAAACCCTATTTTCTAGTGTTCTACCTCAGAAACCCTATTTTCTAGTGTTCTACATCATAAACCCTATTTGCTATAGTGTTCTAACTCAGAAACCCTTTTTGCTATAGTGTTCTAATTCATAAACCCTATTTGCTAGTGTTCTACCTCATAAACCCTATTTGCTATAGTGTTCTACCTCATAAACCCTATTTTCTAGTGTTCTACCTCAGAAACCCTATTTGCTATAGTGTTCAACCTCATAAACCCTATTTGCTAGTGTTCTACCTCATAAACCCTATTTGCTATAGTGTTCTACCTCATAAACCCTATTTTCTAGTGTTCTACCTCAGAAACCCTATTTGCTATAGTGTTCTACCTCATAAACACTATTTGCTATAGTGTTCTACCTCATAAACCCTATTTGCTATAGTGTTCTACCTCATAAACCCTATTTGCTATAGTGTTCTACCTCATAAACCCTATTTGCTAGTGTTCTACCTCAGAAACCCTATTTGCTATAGTGTTCTACCTCATAAACCCTATTTGCTATAGTGTTCTACCTCATAAACCCTATTTGCTATAGTGTTCTACCTCATAAACCCTATTTGCTAGTGTTCTACCTCATAAACCCTATTTACTATAGTGTTCTACCTCATAAACCCTATTTGCTATAGTGTTCTACCTCATAAACCCTATTTGCTATAGTGTTTTACCTCATAAACCCTATTTGCTATAGTGTTCTACCTCATAAACCCTATTTACTATAGTGTTCTACCTCATAAACCCTATTTGCTAAAGTGTTCTACCTCATAAACCCTATTTCCTATAGTGTTCTACCTCAGAAACTCTTAAGTATTCTACTCACAAGGCTCTGGCACTATACAGGGAATAGGTTCCCATTTCAGATGTGTTCGTAACCGTACCCCCTCTGTTTAAAGAAATGCATTAGCGACTTAATCTAAATGTCTCTCCTACTGTGCATGAGGACATGTCTGTGTAGTGAGACTCTGGATTGCGTAACACACACACACACACACAACTGACGAGGATATAAAGGTTTTTACAATGGTTGCCTTGGCGCCTTGGCGGCTCCATCCTATAATGCACAGGGAGGCTAGGAGGGAAGGAGACGGGGAGAGCATGCTCAGCAGAATTAACAAGACTGAGGAGCTCATTCGTCTTCTTTTGTGGTGCAACCTCATTAGAACTTCCTGTTGTCCGACGGCTGTCTGAAGCCGTGAGGAATGGATGATGTGCAAACAAGATGGTGGAAGCTTATCGTCTGTGGCTTTCACCTGGTCAGTTCTTTCAGTGCAATGAAGGAGAGGAGGGGAGAGGTAGAGAGAGTGAGAGGAGAGATAAGGGAGAGGAGAGGAGAGGAGAAGGGAGAGGTAGAGAGAGGGAGAGGTAGAGAGAGGAGAGGAGAAGGGAGAGGTAGAGAGAGGGAGAGGAGAGATAAGGGAGAGGAGAGGAGAAGGGAGAGGTAGAGAGGGAGAGGTAGAGAGAGGAGAGGAGAAGGGAGAGGTAGAGAGAGGAGAGGAGAAGGGAGAGGTAGAGAGAGGGAGAGGTAGAGAGAGGAGAGGAGAAGGGAGAGGTAGAGAGAGGGAGAGGAGAGATAAGGGAGAGGAGAGGAGAAGGGAGAGGTAGAGAGAGGGAGAGGTAGAGAGAGAGAGAGGAGAAGGGAGAGGTAGAGAGAGGAGAGGAGGAGGGAGAGGTAGAGAGAGGAGAGGAGAAGGGAGAGGTAGAGAGAGGGAGAGGAGAGATAAGGGAGAGGAGAGGAGAAGGGAGAGGTAGAGAGAGGGAGAGGTAGAGAGAGGAGAGGAGAAGGGAGAGGTAGAGAGAGGAGAGGAGAAGGGAGAGGTAGAGAGAGGGAGAGGTAGAGAGAGGTAGAGAGAGGAGAGGAGAAGGGAGAGGTAGAGAGAGGGAGAGGTAGAGAGAGGGATAGAGAGGTAGGAGAGGAGAGGAGAAGGGAGAGAGAGAGAGGGGGAGAGGTAGAGAGAGGGAGAGGAGAGGTAAGGGAGAGGTAGAGAGAGGGAGAGGAGAGGTAGAGAGAGGGAGAGGAGATGTAAGGGAGAGGGAGAGGTAGAGAGAGGGAGACGTAGAGAGAGGGAGAGGAGAGGTAAGGGAGAGAGAGGGAGAGGTAGAGAGAGGGAGAGAGAGGGAGAGGAGAGGTAAGGGAGAGGAGAGGAGAAGGGAGAGGTAGAGAGAGGGAGAGGAGAGGTAAGGGAGAGGAGAGGAGAAGGGAGAGGTAGAGAGAGGGAGAGGGAGAGGGAGAGGAGAGGTAAGGGAGAGGAGAGGAGAAGGGAGAGGTAGAGAGAGGGAGAGGAGAGGTAAGGGAGAGGAGAAGGTGAGAGGTAGAGAGAGGAAGAGGAGAGGTAAGGGAGAGGAGAGGTAGAGAGAGAGAGGAGAGGAGAGGAGAAGGGAGAGAGAAAGGAGAGGAGAGGTAGAGAGAAGGGAGAGCAGAAGTAGAGGAGGAGAGGAGAGGAGAGGAGAGGAGGGGAGAGGAGAGGAGAGGAGAGAAAGGATGTGAGGTATGGGAGAGGGAGAGAGAAGGTAGAGGAAGAAGGAGGGGTTGATGTAGAGGAGAGGGAGAGGAGAGGTAGAAGAGAGGATAGAGAAGAAGGGAGAGAAGGAGAGAGAGGAGGAGATGGAGAGGTCGAGGAAGAGGTGAGGATGAGGAGAGGAGAGGTAGAGGAGAGAGAGAGGAGGAGAGGTTGAGGAAGAGGCGAGGATGAGGAGAGGTAAAAAAGAGAAGATAGAGAAGAAGGGAGAAAAGGAGAGAGAGAGGATGAGATGGAGAGGTCGAGGAAGAGGAGAGGTAAAAAGAGAGGATAGAGAAGAAGGGAGAGAAGGAGAGAGAGGGGAGGAGATGGAGAGGTCGAGGAAGAGGCGAGGAAGAGGAGAGATAAAAAGAGAGAGGTCAATGGCGACCCGTCATTTTGCCTGTTTTGCATTAATACGTGTCACATATCAGTTTTCAAACAATGTCAAAATTGAGTTAATAATACCAAATATATTTTGTATTTTTATCTAAACAGGTGGGCTCTGCCCCACCTGCCGTGAACGACACGTCGCCACTGGTATTGGCTCAAGGTGGAAACTCAGGATCCTGAGACTGAGACAGTGGTGGTACAGGGAACAGTTAACACTTCCTTACAGGACTTTCAGAGAATCAAAGAGAGAGCACAGCAGGAGAAGCTCTCTCTTGGTGACGACTCCCCCACCCCAAGCAAGTCGGTGTTTTCAGACGAGCAACCCCAAGAGGAGAGTCACCCTCCCCAGCACAGGGCACTACTCCCTCATTGAAATGAAGGATACATTTACCCAGCTGGAGGTAAGGTGGAGCTGGAACAACAGGTCAATACACTCCTGTCAGCACAACAACGCCCCCTCAACCAGACCCAGACAACAGTCCAGAACAACAACACCCCCTCAACCAGACCCAGACAACAGTCCAGAACAACAACGCCCCCTCAACCAGACCCAGACAACAGTCCAGAACAACAACGCCCCCTCAACCAGACCCAGACAAGAGTCCAGAACAACAACACCCCCTCAACCAGACCCAGACAACAGTCCAGAACAACAACACCCCCTCAACCAGACCCAGACAACAGTCCAGAACAACAACGCCCCCTCAACCAGACCCAGACAACAGTCCAGAACAACAACACCCCCTCAACCAGACCCAGACAACAGTCCAGAACAACAACACCCCCTCAACCAGACCCAGACAACAGTCCAGAACAACAACACCCCTCAACCAGACCCAGACAACAGTCCAGAACAACAACAAACCCTCAACCAGCTCTGGAGAGCTGGAGGAGGAGAGAGACATGTCTGACTGTGGTGAGACTACACCAACAGGAGAAAGAGGAAGCCACTTGTGTGAGGAAGGAGGAGCAGAAGGAGGAGCAGAAGGAGGAGGCGGGAGGAGAGGAAAGCACTAGAAGAGGAGGAGGAAAGAAAGATGGAGGATGTGAGAAAGATGAGGTGTTGAAAAGAGCTGGCTACTCTTCCAGAGAAGCCAGCAGAGCAGCCCAGATCCTGACCACAGCCTCAACATCACAGCAGAACAGATAAATGAAGAACCACCAACCCTAGAAGACCCCCATGAAGACACCAACAAAAAAAGCCACAGATTGTACTCCTTATGTACTCGAATTGGAAATACACTGCTCAAAAAAATAAAGGGAACACTAAAATAACACATCCTAGATCTGAATGAATGAAATATTCTTATTAAATACTGTTTTCTTTACATAGTTGAATGTGCTGACAACAAAATCACACAAATGTATCAATGGAAATCAAATTGATCAACCCATGGAGGTCTGGATTTGGAGTCATACTCAAAATTAAAATGGAAAACCACACTACAGGCTGATCCAACTTTGATGTAATGTCCTTAAAACAAGTCAAAATGAGGCTCAGTAGTGTGTGTGGCCTCCACGTGCCTGTATGACCTCCCTACAACGCCTGGGCATGCTCCTGATGAGGTGGGGGATGGTTTCCTGAGGGATCTCCTCCCAGACCTGGACTAAAGCATCCTCCAACTCCTGGACAGTCTGTGGTGCAACGTGGCATTGGTGGATGGAGCGAGACATGATGTCCCAGATGTGCTCACTTGGATTCAGGTCTGGGGAACGGGAGGGCCAGTCCATAGCATCAATGCCTTCCTCTTGCAGGAACTGCTGACACACTCCAGCCACATGAGGTTTAGCATTGTCTTGCATTAGGGGGAACCCAGGGCCAACCGCACCAGCATATGGTCTCACAAGGGGTCTGAGGATCTCATCTCGGTACCTAATGGCAGTCAGGCTACCTCTGGTGAGCACATGGAGGGCTGTGCGGCCCCCCAAAGAAATGCCACCCCACACCATGACTGACCCACCGCCAAACCGGTCATGCTGGAGGATGTTGCAGGCAGCAGAACGTTCTCCACGGCGTCTCCAGACTGTCACGTCTGTCATGTGCTCAGTGTGAACCTGCTTTCATCTGTGAAGAGCACAGGGCGCCAGTGGCGAATTTGCCAATCTTGGTGTTCTCTGGCAAATGCCAAACGTCCTGCACGGTGTTGGGCTGTAAGCACAACCCCCACCTGTGGACGTCGGGCCCTCATACCACCCTCATGGAGTCTGTTTCTGACCGTTTGAGCAGACACATGCACATTTGTGGCCTGCTGGAGGTCATTTTGCAGGGCTCTGGCAGTGCTCCTCCTGCTCCTCCTTGCACAAAGGCAGAGGTAGTGGTCCTGCTGCTGGGTTGTTGCCCTCCTACGGCCTCCTCCACGTCTCCTGATGTACTGGCCTGTCTCCTGGTAGCGCCTCCATGCTCTGGACACTATGCTGACAGACACAGCAAACCTTCTTGCCACAGCTCTCATTGATGTGCCATCCTGGATGAGCTTCACTACCTGAGCCACTTGTGTGGGTTGTAGACTCCGTCTCATGCTACCACTAGAGTGAAAGCACTGCCAGCATTCAAAAGTGACCAAAACATCAGTCAGGAAGCATAGGAACTGAGAAGTGGTCTGTGGTCACCACCTGCAGAACCACTCCTTTATTGGGCGTGTCTTGCTAATCGCCTTTAATTTCCACCTGTTGTCTATTCCATTTGCACAACAGCATGTGAAATTTATTGTCAATCAGTGTTGCTTCCTAAGTGGACAGTTTAATTTCACAGAAGTGTGATTGATTGGAGTTACATTGTGTTGTTTAAGTGTTCCCTTTATTTTTTTGAGCATTGTATATCAGAAAATAAACTTTTCATCAAACACACAGTGGCTAAACTCTGTTGCCCAAACGCCCTAGACCTGCTATCTGAGGACCAACTTGGGTCACCCAGCCACATAATAATTCACAGAGGCACAAATGACCTGAGAGCTGGAAGCTGTACTGAAGGGAGCGATTGAAAAACCTGGTTGAAAAACACTGCGGACTTCTGGAGAGAGTTTGCTGCACTGAAAGTAAAGGGGCTGAATAATTTTGCACGCCCAATTTTTCAGTTTTTGATTTGTTAAAAAAGTTTGAAATATCCAATAAATGTCGTTCCACTTCTTGATTGTGTCCCACTTGTTGTTGATTCTTCACAAAAAAATACAGTTTTATATCTTTATGATTGAAGCCTGAAATGTGGCAAAAGGTCGCAAAGTTCAAGGGGGCCGAATACTTTCGCAAGGCACTGTATATACAGGGTGTTACGGTACAGAGTCAATGTGGAGGCTATATACAGGGGGTACCGGTACAGAGTCAATGTGGAGGCTATATACAGGGGGTACCGGTACAGAGTCAATGTGGAGGCTATATACAGGGGGTACCGGTACAGAGTCAATGTGGAGGCTATATACAGGGGGTACCGGTACAGAGTCAATGTGGAGGCTATATACAGGGGGTACCAGTACAGAGTCAATGTGGAGGCTATATACAGGGGGTACCGGTACAGAGTCAATGTGGAGGCTATATACAGGGGGTACCGGTACAGAGTCAATGTGGAGGCTATATACAGGGGGTACCGGTACAGAGTCAATGTGGAGGCTATATACAGGGGGTACCGGTACAGAGTCAATGTGGAGGCTATATACAGGGGGTACCGGTACAGAGTCAATGTGGGGGGGTACCGGTACAGAGTCAATGTGGAGGCTATATACAGGGTGTTACGGTACAGAGTCAATGTGGAGGCTATATACAGGGGGTACCGGTACAGAGTCAATGTGGAGGCTATATACCGGTACAGAGTCAATGTGGAGGCTATATACAGGGGGTACCGGTACAGAGTCAATGTGGAGGCTATATACAGGGTGTTACGGTACAGAGTCAATGTGGAGACTATATACAGGGGTTACCAGTACAGAGTCTATGTTTGGGGGCACCAGTTAGTTGAGGTAATATGTACATGTAGGTAGAGTTATTAAAGTGACTGTGCATAGATGACAACAGAGAGTAGCAGTGGGGTAAAGAGGGGGGGGGGGGCAATGTGAGTAGTCTGGGTAGCCATTTGACTAGATGTTAAAATCGTCTGTCCTCGGTTGCAACACTGAGTTCCAAACTGCCTCTGGAAGCAACGTCAGCACAATAACTGTTCGTCGGGAGCTTCATGAAATGGGCTTCACCATGAAAGTGTCAGGGTTTCTGCCGCCATTGGACTCTGGAGGGATGAATCACGCTTCACCAACTGGCAGTCCTACAGGCGAAGGATAACTATTTGACACACCAAAAATGTACATTAGCTGACAAAATACAATGTGACTGACAGAAAAATCCTTGACTATATACAAACTCAGTGTAAGGATATGTGCACACAAAATTGACCTGCACTTCCTAACATATTTCCCGCAGAAAAGAGAAAAGAGAAAAAAGAGAAGAGAAGACAGGCTGTGCACCCACTGTCCACAAAATGAGGTGGAAACTGAGCTACACTTCCTAACCTCCTGACAAATGTATGACAACTTTAGAGATACATTATTTTCCCCACAGATCTCACAGACCCTCAAAGAATGGGAAAACAAATCAAACGTTGATAAACTCCCATATCTGTTAGGGGAAATACCACAGTGTGCAAATCACAGCTGCAATATTAGTGGCTCGTTGCCACGAAGAGAAAAGGACAACCAGAGGAACACAAACAACATTGTAAATATTGATCTGTTTATTTTATCTTCTCCTACTTTTCATACTACAACTATTTGCACATCGCTAAAACACTTTGACTCTGTAACATTTGAAATGTATTTTTTTTATCTTTTTGAGTGCAATATTAATTCAAAAATATTTTTGTTGTTGATGTTGTTTTGTGTCTTTTCACTTTTGTACATTTTTTATTTCATTTACTTTGGCAATGTAAACACGTTTCCCATGCCAATAAAGAATTTAATTGAATTGAGATGAGATAAAAGTAGCGAGACAGACAGAGAGAGAGACAGAGAGAGAGAGACAGAGAGAGAGAGAGAGAGAGAGAGAGAGGGAGAGGGAGGGAGAGAGAGAGAGGGAGAGGGAGGGAGGGAGGGAGACAGAGAGAGAGAGAGAGAGACAGAGAGAGAGAGAGACAGAGAGAGAGAGAGAGAGACAGAGAGGGAGGGAGACAGAGAGAGAGAGAGAGAGAGACAGAGAGGGAGGGAGGGAGACAGAGAGAGGACACACTGGTTACAGAGAGCTGGTAGTCCCATCCACCACACTACCAGGTGGGTGGTATAGAGGAGATGGACCCACTGGTTGCCCTCTAGGTTACAGAGAGCTGGTAGTCCCATCCACCACACTACCAGGTGTCCCATCCACCACACTACCAGGTGGGTGGTATAGAGGAGACGGACCCACTGGTTGTCCTCTAGGTTACAGAGAGCTGGTAGTCCCATCCACCACACTACCAGGTGGGTGGTATAGAGGAGATGGACCCACTGGTTGCCCTCTAGGTTACAGAGAGCTGGTAGTCCCATCCACCACACTACCAGGTGGGTGGTATAGAGGAGACGGACCCACTGGTTGTCCTCTAGGTTACAGAGAGCTGGTAGTCCCATCCACCACACTACCAGGTGGGTGGTATAGAGGAGATGGACCCACTGGTTGCCCTCTAGGTTACAGAGAGCTGGTAGTCCCATCCACCACACTACCAGGTGGGTGGTATAGAGGAGACGGACCCACTGGTTGTCCTCTAGGTTACAGAGAGCTGGTAGTCCCATCCACCACACTACCAGATGGGTGGTATAGAGGAGATGGACCCACTGGTTGCCCTCTAGGTTACAGAGAGCTGGTAGTCTCATCCACCACACTACCAGGTGGGTGGTAGAGAGAGATGGACCACTGGTTGCCCTCTAGGTTACAGAGAGCTGGTAGTCCCATCCACCACACTACCAGGTGGGTGGTATAGAGGAGATGGACCCACTGGTTGCCCTCTAGATTACAGAGAGCTGGTAGTCCCATCCACCACACTACCAGGTGGGTGGTATAGAGGAGATGGACCCACTGGTTGCCCTCTAGGTTACAGAGAGCTGGTAGTCCCATCCACCACACTACCAGGTGGGTGGTATAGAGGAGATGGACCCACTGGTTGCCCTCTAGGTTACAGAGAGCTGGTAGTCCCATCCACCACACTACCAGGTGGGTGGTATAGAGGAGATGGACCCACTGGTTGCCCTCTAGGTTACAGAGATAACCCACTCCATTAAATGAATCAAAACTGGAACATTTTATATTTTGCTAGAATTTCAGAAGAAAATAATCTCTACAGAGAACAATTTCCTCCTGTGTGAAACCTGAAGCCCCCCACTAGAATCCCAATACTTTAATGAAGACAGCTTCTCCGTCCTGGAGGGGGAGATCAACCACTTCCAGGCTCAGGGACATGTACTAGTCTGTGGTGACCTAAATGCCAGAACTGGTCAAGAACCTGACACCCTCAGCAAACACCAACCTGGAGGTGACAGCATTCCCTCCCCCATATGCCCCCCCCGTAGACACAACTACGACAAAACAACCAACAAAAAATGGGTCACAACTCCTGCAGCTCTGTCGCACGCTGGGTATGTACATAGTCAACGGTAGGCTTCGTGGGGACTCCTATGGTAGGTACACCTATAGCTCATCTCTTGGCAGTAGTACTGTAGACTACTTTATCACTGACCTCAACCCAGACTCCTATGGTAGGTACACCTATAGCTAATTTCTTGGCAGTAGTACTGTAGACTACTTTATCACTGACCTCAACCCAGAGTCTCTCAGAGCGTTCACAGTCAGCCCACTGACACCCCTATCAAATCACAGCAAAATCACAGTCTACTTGAACAGAGCAATACTCAATCATGAGGCATCAAAGCCATAGGAACTGAGAAATATTAAGAAATGCTATAGATGGAAGGAATGTAGTGTGGAAACCTACCAAAAAACTATTATTCAACAACAAATTCAATCCCTTTTAGACAACTTCCTGGACAAAACGTTCCACTGTAATAGTGAAGGTGTAAACTTGGCAGTAGAACATCTTAACAGTACATTTGACCTCTCAGCTTCCCTATCAAATATAAAAATTTCAAGCAGTCAGTCCACCGACATCATCTCTTGGCAGTAGTACTGTAGACTACTTTATCACAGACCTCAACCCAGACTCCTATGGTAGGTACACCTATAGCTCATCTCTTGGCAGTAGTACTGTAGACTACTTTATCACAGACCTCAACCCAGACTCCTATGGTAGGTACACCTATAGCTCATCTCTTGGCAGTAGTACTGTAGACTACTTTATCACAGACCTCAACCCAGACTCCTATGGTAGGTACACCTATAGCTCATCTCTTGGCAGTAGTACTGTAGACTACTTTATCACTGACCTCAACCCAGAGTCTCTCTGTTTACAGCCCACCGACATCCCTATAAGATCACAGCTAATTCAACGGAGCAATACTCAACATGAAGCATCGAAGCCGAACAAAGTGCATACTATTAATTAATGCTATATCTAAAAGGAGGATAATGTAGGAACAATCTAAAAGGAGGAGAGTGTAGAAACTATCTAAAAGGAGGAGAGTGTAGAAACTATCTAAAAGGAGGAGAGTGTAGAAACTATCTAAAAGGAGGAGAGTGTAGAAACTTTAAAAGGAGGATAATGTAGAAACTATCTAAAAGGAGGATAATGTAGAAACTATCTAAAAGGAGGATAATGTAGAAACTATCTAAAAGGAGGATAGTGTAGAAACTATCTAAAAGGAGGAGAGTGTTTAAAAGGAGGATAATGTAGAAACTATCTAAAAGGAGGATAGTGTAGAAACTATCTAAAAGGAGGATAGTGTAGAAACTATCTAAAAGGAGGATAGTGTTTAAAAGGAGGATAATGTAGAAACTATCTAAAAGGAGGAGAGTGTAGAAACTATCTAAAAGGAGGAGAGTTAAAAGGAGGATAATGTAGAAACTATCTAAAAAGGAGGATAGTAAAAGGAGGAGAGAAACTATCTAAAAGGAGGATAGTGTTTAAAAGGAGGATAATGTAGAAACTTACTAAAAGAGGATAATGTAGAAACCATCTAAAAGGAGGAGAGTGTAGAAACTACAAACAACAACAAATCCCACCGATACAAGTTCCTGAACAAAATGTTTCTCTGCAAAAGTGAATGTGTACATGTTAGAGAAACAGATGAAGAAGAATCCATAGAATCAAATACCTTCTGGGTAAATTGGAACTTGCTAAACAAACAACAACATGAAGAGCTAACTGTCCAAAACGGAGATGTAAACCACTTCTCCAATCTTTCTAAAACAAAGAACCAAAGGCAAATGCATTTACTTAGAGTCAGTTATTAAAGACTACCAGAACCTGCTGGATTCTCCAATTATATTGCATGAACTACAGGACAAAATACAAACCCTCCAACCCAAAAAGGCCTGTGGTGTTGATGGTATACTAAACAAAATGGTAAAATATACAAATCACAATCTCAAATGCGCTATTCTTAAACTCTTCAACATATATAACACCATCCTTAGCTCTGGTATCTTCCTTCATATTTGGAACCAAGGTCTGATCACCCTGATCCACAAAAGTGGAGACAAATCTGACCCCAGTAATTAACCGTGGAATCAACAGTAACCTCTGAAAAATTATCTGCAGTATCATCAACAGCAGACTCCAACATTTCCTCAGTTAAAACAATGTCCTGAGCAAATGTCAAATTGACTTCTTACCAACATCGTAGGACAGACCACGTATTCACCCTGCACACCCTAACTGGCAAACAAACACAGTCTTCTCAAGCTTTTTTTCTCAATTTATCACGAGGATCTGCTATACAAATTTATGGAAAGCGGTACTGGGGGGCATGGGCCATGAGGTGAGACAGGGATGCAGCTTGAGCACCACCCTCTTCAACATATATGTCAATGAATTGGCGCGGGCACTAGAACAATCTGCAGCACCCGGCCTCACCCTACTAGAGTCTGAAGTAAAATGTCTACTGTTTTTTAAAATTATTATATATTTTTTAATGTAACCTTTATTTAACTAGGTAAGTCAGTTAAGAACCAATTCTTATTTACAATGACGGCCTATCCCGGCCAAACCCGGATGACGCTGGGCCAATTGTGCGCCGCCCTCTGGGACTCCCAATTTGTAGATGTGCGCCGCCCTATGGGTCTACTGTTTGCAGATGATCTGGTGCTTCAATACCCAGCACCTAGATCTGTCCCCAACCAAGGAGGGTCTACAGCAGCACCTAGATCTGTCCCCAACCAAGGAGGGCCTACAGCAGCACCTAGATCTGTCCCCAACCAAGGAGGGCCTACAGCAGCACCTAGATCTGTCCCCAACCAAGGAGGGCCTACAGCAGCACCTAGATCTGTCCCCAACCAAGGAGGGCCTACAGCAGCACCTAGATCTGTCCCCAACCAAGGAGGGCCTACAGCAGCACCTAGATCTGTCCCCAACCAAGGAGGGTCTACAGCAGCACTTAGATCTGTCCCCAACCAAGGAGGGCCTACAGCAGCACCTAGATCTGTCCCCAACCAAGGAGGGCCTACAGCAGCACCTAGATCTGTCCCCAACCAAGGAGGGCCTACAGCAGCACCTAGATCTGTCCCCAACCAAGGAGGGCCTACAGCAGCACCTAGATCTGTCCCCAACCAAGGAGGGCCTACAGCAGCACCTAGATCTGTCCCCAACCAAGGAGGGCCTACAGCAGCACCTAGATCTGTCCCCAACCAAGGAGGGCCTACAGCAGCACCTAGATCTGTCCCCAACCAAGGAAGGCCTACAGCAGCACCTAGATCTGTCCCCAACCAAGGAGGGCCTACAGCAGCACCTAGATCTGTCCCCAACCAAGGAGGGCCTACAGCAGCACCTAGATCTGTCCCCAACCAAGGAGGGCCTACAGCAGCACCTAGATCTGTCCCCAACCAAGGAGGGCCTACAGCAGCACCTAGATCTGTCCCCAACCAAGGAGGGCCTACAGCAGCACCTAGATCTGTCCCCAACCAAGGAGGGCCTACAGCAGCACCTAGATCTGTCCCCAACCAAGGAGGGCCTACAGCAGCACCTAGATCTGTCCCTAACCAAGGAGGGCCTACAGCAGCACCTAGATCTGTCCCCAACCAAGGAAGGCCTACAGCAGCACATAGATCTTCTGCACACATTCTACCAGACTTGGGCCCTGACAGTAAATCTCAGTAAGACAAAAATAAGTGTGTTACAACAAAGGTCCAGTAGCCACGACAACAAAATACAAATTATATCTAGACACTGTTGCCCTAGAGCACACAAAGAATTATACATACTTTGGCCTAAACATAAAACACCACAAGGCTGTGAACGATCTAAGAGACGAGGAAAGAAGGGCTTTCTGTGACATCAAAATGAACATAAAACTCAACATTAGGATCTGGCTAAAAATACTTCATCAGTTATAGAAACCATTACTATCTATGGTTGTGAGGTCTGGGGTCGACTCATCAACCAAGAATTCACTAAATGTGACAAAAACCCAATCAATATTGCATGCAAAATATCCTTCACATATAATGCAGAATTAGGACTATAGCCGCTAGTTATCTACATCCAGAAAAGAGCTGTCAAATTCTACAACCACCTAAAAGGAAGTGATGCCCACACATTACACAACAAATCCCTCAAGTAGAGAGAGAGATGAGCCTAGAGAAGAGTCCCCTCAGCCATCTGGTTCTGAATCTGTTCACAAACACAAACAGACCCCACAAAGCCCTCACCTACAGAGAGATGAACCTAGAGAAGAGTCCCCTCAGCCAGCTGGTCCTGAGTTCTGAAACACAAACAGTCCCCAATAGAGCCCCAGGTCATCAACACAATTTGAACCAATGAAATTATGAGAAATCTCAAATATGCTGTAACTATTTGACGCACTGGAAAGAATCAACCTAAACAGAGAATCCACTGGCCCTAAACAGAGAATCCACTGGCCCTAAAACAGAGGATCCACTGGCCCTAAACAGAGAATCCACTGGCCCTAAACAGTGCAGAATAGCACCCTAAACAGAGAATCCACTGGCCCTAAACAGAGAATCCACTGGCCCTAAACAGAGAATCCACTGGCCCTAAACAGAGAATCCACTGGCCCTAAACAGAGAATCCACTGGCCCTAAACAGAGAATCCACTGGCCCTAAACAGAGAATCCACTGGCCCTAAACAGAGAATCCACTGGTTAAACAGAAATCCACTGGCCCTAAACAGAGTGTACTGGTTCTAAACAGAGAGACTCAGTGGTGAGCATATCTTAAACTCCACTGGTTAGAGCTAAACAGAGAAGCCAGTGGCCCTAAAACAGAGAATCTACTGGCCCTAAACAGAGAATCTACTGTGGTTAAACAGAGAATCTACCTCCAGCCCTAAACAGAGAATCCACTGGCCCTAAACAGAGAAACTGGCCCTAAACAGAGAATCTACTGTGAATCCACTGGCCCTAAACAGAGAAACCCAAAAGAGAATCCACTGGCCCTAAACAGAGGTAGCAGGGTACCTGACCAAAAGGAAGACCTATGGTTAGACCAGTGAGCATATCCTGCTAAATTGGTTAGAGTGTAGAGGCGGCAGACCTAGTGGTTAAGTGAAGAGGTGGCAGGGTAGCCCACTGCCCAACCAAAAATGAGGTGGAAAGGGTAGCCTAGTGGTTAACCTCCTGTAAGTAAATGACCATATTAGAGAAAACCTATTTCCTGCAGATCGCACAGACCCACAAAGATAAAATGTTAACACACTCCCATATCGGTGTGCAATCCCAGCAGCAAAACATGTGACCTGAAAAGGTCAACCAGAGGGTCAGAAACACCGTTGTAAATCCAACCTATATGTATCCAGTGTTATTTTAAATGTTTGAACATTCAGGGTAGCCAGTGGTTAGAGTGTAAGGTGGCAGGGTAGCCTAGTGGTTAGAGTGTAGAGGTGGCAGGGTAGCCTAGTGGTTAGAGTGTAGAGGTGGCAGGGTAGCCTAGTGGTTAGAGTGTAGAGGTGGCAGGGTAGCCTAGTGGTTAGAGTGTAGAGGCGGCAGGGTAGCCTAGTGGTTAGAGTAGAGGCGGCAGGGTAGAGGTTGGCAGGTAGCCTAGTGGTGGTTAGGGTAGCCTAGTGGTTAGAGTGTGGTAGAGGTGGCAGGGTAGCCTAGTGGTTAGAGTGTAGAGGTGGCAGGGTAGCCTAGTGGTTAGAGTGTAGAGGCGGCAGGGTAGCCTAGTGGTTAGAGTTAGAGCCTAGTGGTTGTGGTAGAGGTAGAGTAGAGGCAGGGTAGCCTAGTGGTTAGAGTGTAGAGGCAGGGTAGCAGGGTAGCCTAGTGGTTAGAGTGTAGAGGCGGCAGGGTAGCCTAGTGGTTAGAGTGTAGAGGTGGCAGGGTAGCCTAGTGGTTAGAGTGTAGAGGCGGCAGGGTAGCCTAGTGGTTAGAGTGTAGAGGCGGCAGGGTAGCCTAGTGGTTAGAGTGTAGAGGCGGCAGGGTAGCCTAGTGGTTAGAGTGTAGAGGCGGCAGGGTAGCCTAGTGGTTAGAGGTGGCAGGTAGCCTAGTGGTTAGAGTGTAGAGGCGGCAGGGTAGCCTAGTGGTTAGAGTGTAGAGGCGGCAGGGTAGCCTAGTGGTTAGAGTGTAGAGGCGGCAGGGTAGCCTAGTGGTTAGAGTGTAGAGGCGGCAGGGTAGCCTAGTGGTTAGAGTGTAGAGGCAGGGTAGCAGGGTAGCCTAGTGGTTAGAGTGTAGAGGCGGCAG